>NW_025793551.1:450297-566406 GCF_021613505.1 Equus quagga | reverse complement strand
GGAGGTGGGGTGGGGTGACTCCGGAGGCGGGGGTTGGATTTTTGGTTCTGAGAGTTATTTGAGGTTGATTTTCCTCATCTTCACATGCCTAGGTTATATAACTTGCAACTTTGACTCTGTTGTATCTGAAAAACAACTAGACATCCTGTTATGCTCAAGTAGGACTGGTTTGAGCTGGTCCTGCAAGTACACTATCTCCCCAGAATACCCCAAATCTGGCCCCACCACCTCAGCAAATTCCTTTAACTCCTCGAAGTCCTCCAACTCCCTAGAAAATCCTTTAAAAATGCAGCTGCCCAACTTTAACTTCTCTTTGCAAGAATTGCAGAAAGCATTCCAGCCCGATCTCCAGACCCAAAGAATACAAGTTACTCATATAGATCCTGGCGAGGAAGTAAATTTGTCAAAAGTTCCAGCAACATATAGCAAGCCCTGTTCTTCTGGTCTTTATAACTTTACCTGCTTCCCAGGGCTCTATAATCAAATCTCATCAGTTTCAGGTCTTCTTACGCAATGTCCTTTGTGGATGTGTCCTGGACCCCCACTGCAAAGCATTCATGTCCTGTGGACAGCAGCAGTTCTTTTAAACTACAAAGCCTTTAACCTCCATTTTTTGACAATCTTACCAAATTCAGAGAGAAATTAGATTAGTAGCCATTCACAACCCTACTCAGCGGGACCATGACTGACTACTAAGGAGAGTTCTTCCCACCCATGATTATGCTGTGGTTGTTTATACAAGAAGCCAGATGGATCACTAGGGAAACTCTCCCTTCCTCCTCCAGACATGCAGAGGAAAAATATGGCCGCAATTCTCCAAGATCCTCCTGCAAATGACCAAGAAATGGCTCAGATGGAGGTTGATATTCATGGGCTGATAAAAGCAATACTAGAGGCCTTCCCTACTGAGGTGAGTTGGTCTAAGGTTGAATTGTGCAGTTAGAAAGAAAGAAGCCATCCAAGGAGTTTGTAGAACTCTTTATACAGACTTTACAAAGGCATACTGCTTTAACCTCAAAGTCCCAGAACATAGAAATATTTTAATTTCTACCTTAGTTGTAAATCTTCTCCCTACTATAAAAAGACAAATCCAAAATAGTGTGGTTGGGTGGGCTGTGCAATCTCTCAGCATTACTACTGAAGCTGCTACCCAGTTCCTTAAAAATAGCTTGCAAGAAACAGAAGGGAAAAGGAATTAAAACCAATAGTCCTTGCTTTGCAAACTGAGTCTTTGCAGAGACAAAAATATGAGTCTAGGAGTAACTTAAAGTCCAACCACTTTTCTCACCAAGAGGTGAGCCTCCTCATTTGTCTACAGATGTTTAGAGACACCATAAAAAGCCAGGATGTGGGAAAACTAATTATCCTACACCTAAAGGAAAGCTTAAATAATAATCATCCTACGGCCTAGCAAACTTGAAAGAGTCTGTTTTTCTCCTCCTCTTCGATAATTTTCCATCAGTTGACAGGGCCAACCAATCCTCAGTTGTACCCCTAAACCCGTCATCAAACTTAAAATAGAGTATCAGGAAATGGATTTATTAATTTATACGGATGTGAATTTATAATCCACCCAGAGGATCTATCTCTACACATCTCCTCTAATTCTGCTCAAACTATTGAAGTTTCTGGGCAACCTATTTCATTGCCCATATCGCAAGCCACCAAATATCCTTAGACCCTCTTAACACCCATCATCCCTTTCTATTTTCTGAATCCTCACTGGCAAAACTTTTAGGTAGAGATTTGTCATGTAAATTAATGCCACACACAAAGTAAGGAGAAAGGTGTTTTTATTTCCCTTCCCTCAGACCAAACTTCAAACTTCCAATTTTTCCTAGTAAGACCCCCCCATCTCAATTTAAAGTCCTCTGAAGAATACGCAACCTTAAAAGATGTCCAAATTAGTCTTTGGGCTTCACATGCAAATGAAATTGGCGTTTTCCTAAGTGTTAACCTGTACACATTACAAGAAAAAGAAATAAATCTTTTCTATTAGTGACCCCACAGCCTCTCTTTACACAGTGAGGAATTGAACCTATTAGACTCCTTGTTGCAATAGGGTATTCCCACATTTACCCCCTCACCTGGGAATAACCCAATCTTGCCAGTAAAAAAGAAGGGAAGTTTGATTCAAAAGAGAACCAAATCTATTGATTTGTACAAGTTCTAAGAGCCATAAACTCTTTTGTAATTCCTTGACAGTCATAGTCCGTAATCTAGCTACTACTCTTACCTTAATCCTGGTGGCATGACCTGGTTTATAGTAATTGACTTTGGCTCAGGTTTTTTTTAATCCCATTGCACTCAGACTTGCATTTTCTCTTTGCATCGATGTTTAAAGGAAGACAATTAACATGGGCTTGCATACCTCCTGGCACTTGTGAGTCCTTCCCAGTATTTTCCTAAGCCTTTTCTTAAAGGCTTTCCCTCTCCTTAAAGCCAATTTAGTCTCTGTAGTTTTAACCAAGCTTCCACTCTTGTTCAGAATGTTCATGACGTTTTCCTCTGTAACTGAACTAAGCATAGTGCTCTTATAAACTCCCTCAACATCCTGAAGGCATGAAGCTTATAAATCCCCCTATCTAAGCTTCAGTGGGTGCAAAGGACTGTTACCTATTTAGGATATGAGCTATCTTAGGGCACTCAAATGTTCACCACCACAATACCCTCAGTCACTTCTGTCCATCCCTCTCCCAAAAAAGAAAGAAACCATGACATAAATTTCTAGGGGTAGCTGACTTGCTGCCAGTGGATTCTGAATTGCAGTACCTTTGCTAAACCTCTTTATGCCTTCCTTCTAGATGCTACCTTAGAGCCCATGTCCTGTCCCTCAGAAGCACTGACCTCCTTTGAAACCTTAAAATTAGCACTGCTACACTTTCAGCTCTTGGCTTACCCAATTTTCACAAAACTTTTCACCTATATTTCCATTAATGGAATGGAATTGCTGCAGGTATTCTAGAAAGATTTTGCATCTATATGCAAAGATATGTACTATAGTGTATTTCTCATGTCACTTACATCCTGTGCCAAGGGGAATGCCCCCATGCCTGCATGTAGGGGCCACAGCTGCTGACCTAATTAATAAAGCCAGTGCTATCATGTTAGCCATTCACCTCTATGTTCCCCCATGCTATGTCTTCTCCCTTCCAAGTTTGTAAGACGCAGCACCTCTCTATGGTGGCACATCACCTATGAACAGGCCGTATTAACCAATCCCTCCATCATCATATATTGTTGTAAGACTTTAATTCTGGCCACTCTCCTACCTCTAACTGGTGATAGAGAGCCCCACTCCATTCTACAATTTTATGCAAAAATAGAAATGGTTTCAAAGCCATGAGAGGGTTTCGTAGATATCTCCTTGAACAATGCAGACTTGCTTTTGTTTTATGATGGCTCCTGTAAATGAAATTTCCAGGGAAATATAGTAAACAGTTATAGTTTCCCCACATGAAATACTCAAGACATACTGTTTGCCCACTCTAAAATCATTCCAAGCCACTAAGCTCACAGCTCTTACTAGGGCTTACACATTAGCAAAAAACTGCTACTATTTACACAAACTCCAGATATGCCTTTGGAGTTTGTCATGTGGTTAGCACAATATGAAAATCCCGTGGGTTCTTAAATTCTGTGGGTATTACTTTGCTATTGGGCATATAATTGCTGCCTTATTACTGTATATTCACTGAAAATGCTATTGTTCACTGCTCAGCTCGTGCAAGAGAAAACAACATTATTTTCTTGGGAGTGATAGGGCTGAAAAGGCTACTAAATACACAGCTAATAATGGACACCTCCCCTCCCCATCCCTTTTCCACTCAATTTATAAACCTGCCTTTATCCCTGACAGCTAGTATTGACAATGAGGCAAATGCTCCACAGTCTGAAAAAGATGAGTGGTTAGAAAATGATGAGAAACAATTATCACATAGATCATACATCAGGCCAAGAGAATTTTCTGCAGCTTCCTGCAGTAAAGCATTTTTGCTTGCACTTATCCCCATCACATATGACAGGACATAATTAAAACTAAAAACAATTGGTTCTGCCCTGACATTCACAAAATTTCTGACCAAATTATTTGCCAGTGTACTGCTTGTAAATCTCACCAAACTTCTGTAGGAACCCAGCAAACTTCAGGGAATCCTAGAGCAACTGCAAATGGATTTTACAGATTTACCTCCAGCTTTAGGCTACTCTTGCTGTTTGATTATTGTCTGCATGTTTAATGAATAGACACAATGCTATCCAACTAAAGTGCTGATGCCACAACAGTGGTAAAAATATTAATAACAGATTATTCCTCATTTTGGCATTCTTTTACAGATTGAACCACACCAAGGAACTCATTTTACAGCAGAAATAAGCCACTTTCCTGCAAAAACTCTAGGGTACTCATTGAAACTTCATACCCCATACCGTTGTAAATCATCATGGCAAAGGGAACATAAAACTTTAGACATTAGGAAAAGTCTGTCAAGAAACTGGACTTAAATGGCTATAAACTTTATCCTTAGTCCTTGTAAAAATCCAAATAGTAGACTTGGATTGACCTCTTTTGAAATAGTGATTGGTCACTCTGGTATCTCTATATTTTTCTTTACTGGATTAAGCGAACATTAAGAGAATTTAAGTGAACAATTTGATGGTATGCCTCGCTACAAGAACTAACTAGTATATGTAAAGGATATCACTAATACGTAAAAATGGCATGCCCTCCATCAAACAATAAGCCTTGCCATGCCTTTCCACTGGGAGATCAGCTTTATATCAAGGTCTTTAAAAGAAGGCATGTACTATCATCTTGCTTGGAAGGGCTTTAAAAGTACTGCTAACCACCTACACTTCCATCAAAATAAAAGAAAGATCCCCCTGGACTCATGTGAGCCGTTCTAAAACAGACCCAGATCATCACTCCTAGAACAGTTGGAAGGTCCTTGTAGGTGACCTCAAACTAAGAATTTCTAGAGCCAATTCCCAGGCTCTGGAAGCAGATGACATCACAAATGAAATAGATTTTCTCAAGAACTTTGTCTCTACCTAGTCTTTTCCTTTCTTCTTGAACTCCTTTTTGAGAAAGAAAAAAAAATTCTTTTGACTTCTAAATGAAAGTTTTCCCATTTAATGAAAGACTTATTGGAAATTGTTTGTCTCAATCAATCCTACTCTCTTCTGATCTTCTTTCAAACTGTATCTTGCCCCAACCAACCCATATTGTTTTCTGAACAAGCACAAACTCAACACCACCTTGTGCCCAGTATTCCAAACCTTGGCCAATCTGGAAAATGTGGATGCCATAAGAATTAGTGCTAGGACCCCTTATGACTGCCTGAAAGGTTTGAAGATGCTACTGGAGGAATTGAACCACAGGTTTTGATTGTAATATTGCCTTGGTATGTCATCTGGGAAGGGACATTACCAGGGACTGCTGGTAATGTCCACATCTAGACACTGTGAAAGAGACTGAACTAATTTTTGTTCCTGCTAATGTGAGCACATGGTGACCAATATATTTCATTTGGATGAACAAAAGGGTATGGTATCCACAAACAGACACAAAGTCATACCACCTCTACTTTCAGTCAGTTAATTGGGCCTGGAAAGACCTCCAGGGGAAGAAGGACTGAGCTTTGCTCAGGTAAAATCATTGAAAGGGAATTTTTCCCTTTGCCTTGAAAATAGGCATGGTGCTGGTCCCTTCTAATCACATACACACACACACACACGCTAACATGTTTACATAGATTCCAATTAAATAAGTTTCAAAAACAGGAAAATTAGTTTATTCTGTTAGAATCAGAATAACAGTTTCCCATGGAATTTGTGATTAGCAAGAGAGGGCACAAGGGAGGCTTTTGGAGTCTGCAGGTGTCACAAGTTTTGATCTTGGGTGCTAGTTACACAGCTGTGCTCACTTTGAAAATTAATTGAGCTGTGCACTTGTGATTTGTGTGCTTTTGTATGTGTAACTTATAGGTCCACAAAATTTATATTATAATAAAAAATACATGCATACAAAATATTACTTATTCTCCAAGCAGTGGAGAGGGAGTAGGGAATGGAGTTAAGAAGAAACAAACACAAGAGAAGTACTCTCTGTGAGCCAATCAAAATATTTCATGAACAGAAGTATTATCAATATGAATCTCTGCAACTGATCACAAAGAAAAGAAAAACTAAAAAAGAAAGAAAGAAATAAAGGAGGAAATAGAGAAAAACTCTCACTGAAGTTTTACCTTTTGGAGGACTCACTACAGAGCTTTATATCTTTGTGTTATTTCTTTGTAACTGAGATTAATGATCTCTTATTAATGATCACTAACAGATCTCACTAGTGATAAGAGATTAGTGATCCCACTCGTATGTCCCAGAAAGTGTCCTAGAAGTCACTTAGAAGTGCTCAAGACCATCAGATGGTGGAGAAAGATGCATTCTAATCAAATCTGGGGAAACAACAGGCTGTCACTGAACAAAACTTACCAGAAACAAACTTTAAAGAGCCTTTACTGTAGTAGTTCTTATGCTTTAGCTAAATGTGGATCACTTAGAAAGCTGAAGGAAGAACAAAGTACTGCCTGGCATCCTCCCCATATTTTCTGATTCAGTATATCTGGGGTGGGGTCAGAGAATTCACTTTTTTGGCTGGGGTTGGGGGCCGCATGAGGAAGGTTGGCCCTGAGCTCACATTTGCTGCCAATTGTCTTTTTTGTATATAGGACACCACCACAGCATGGCCTGTTGAGCAGTATGTAGGTCCACACCTAGGATCCAAACCCGCAAACCCAAGGCTGCTAAAGAGGAGTGCGAAAACTTAAGCACTGTGCCACTGGCGCAGCCCCTGAGAATTCACATTTTTAACAAGTTTCCAGTGACATTGAGGTTTTCGTACAGTGCTATGCTTTGAGAACTATCATTGTTTTGCATTAAAAAATCAAAAAGGAATTGATCATCTGTAGCTGTTGGCCATTTTTAATTAGCAGTGTTCTTTAGACTCTGCCTTGTGTTCCAGAACAAAGACTGGTTCTTGGTACCACTCAAGTAGGTAACATGGACTGAGTGAAAGAACCAATCCCACAGTCATAGGAGGAAGAATTTAAAGGAAATTAGTAACCTTAAATTTGTGAATCTGGGAAACATCAATGTAGAACTCCTGAGATCTGATTCACTCAATTTTGTTAAAAGAGGTGATTGTCTAACCTTTTAGCTGAGAAATTTGAACTGTAGCCCAGTTCACTTAGGGTGGTAATCTCAGGGAAATATTAATGAAGGTCAAAGAAAGCAGCTCTGTCAGTAACCATAATTTGATCCTACTCAAAGAAAGAATGTAGCATAGAAGGAGATGATCAGAAAAGGGTCTAGAACATGGTTTCCTAAACTCTTTCATACTGCAAAATATGCAGAAAATGTTATGATTTTTTTACATACGGTAACTGGAGGGAATGTGTGGATGTCTATAAAGGACATGGTAAAAAAATGATTATTGCATTTCATTTATACTATTTAGTTATGCTAAAAATATTGAGGAAGACATTAAATATTAAAGTTATATAAAACTTACAAATGAAAATATTATAAAATGTACAAGCATCAGTACATGAAAAGATGCTCATCATCACTAACCAGTAGGAAAATACGAATAAAAACCATAGTACGATACCATTTCATGCCCGTTAGGATGGCTAAAATTAAAAACATGGAAAAAAGCATTGGCAAGCATGTTTAGAAATTGGAACTCTTGTGCACTCTTGGTGTGAATGAAAAATGATACAGCCACTACAGAAAACTGTATGGGAGTCCTTCAAAAAATTGAGAATAAAAATACCACATGATTCAGAAATTACAGTTCTGGGTATATAACCAAAAGAATTCAATTCAGAGATTTGAACAGGTATTTGCACACCCATGTTCATAGCAGCACTATTCACAATAGCCAAAAGGTGGAATGCAACTCAAGTGTTCATCAACAATGAATGGATAAAATGGTATATGGTTCATCTTTGAAAAGGAAAGAAATTCTGTCATGTGCTACAACATGCATGCGGACATTATGCCAAGTGAAATAATACATTCACAAAAAGACAAATACTGTATAATTCCACTTTTGTGAGGTGGTTGGAATAGGCAAATTAGTGGACAGAAAGTAGAATAAAGGTTTACAGAGGATGGGGAGTGGTTGTTTAAAGGGCATAGACTTTCAATTTGGGAAGAAGAACAAATTCTAGAGATGGGTCATGGTGACAGTTGCCTAACAATGTGAATGTACTTAATGCCATTGAACTGTATAGTTAAAAGTGGCTAGAGTAGTAATTTTATGTTATGTAAACTTGACCTCAATTTTTAAAAATTTACAATTATCAGTATATCATGACACAGCTACAAGACATTTCCAGCTCACAGAGAATCATGACATTCTGGTTGGGAAGCTCTGGCCCAGATACTGACTCAAAAAAGCAAGAAACTAGAGATGTCCTGCTTGTCAGGAATAAAAGACAAATCTGGCTGAGAGATCTCTGAGTGGCCCACCTCAGTGGTAGATAATAATGATTCTACAGATCTAGTGTCCAGGCCTGTACAAAGTATTGCTTTAGGCTCAAGTATGCCTGGGCTCTCATTTTATGCTTGCTATTTGAATTAGGATTATAGTTTAGTAAATCAGGAGACAAAATCTTAAGTGGTAGGTGCATCTACCTAACCCCAAGATTCTTTTGCTCATAGGGAGAAATCTTCTTGCAGAGCCCCAGACTTTTGTCTGCGCTCCCAGTCACACATCCTTCAGTCACCCTCAGGGGATTAAGGGAGAGCAGCACTCTCTGCAAAAGGAAAAATTTCCCCTGTCATAATTCTTTCATGACTTCTAGCCAGAAGACAAGATTATAGAGATACATTATATGTGTTCATTTTTAAAAAATCTTTTAAAATATATAATTACAAAAATACATGTTTTGTTTATGACATTCAAACTACATATATGTAAAATATAGTTATATGTATTATATATTTTGTCATTTAAAAAATTTAATTTTATAAACTATATTCTGTATACTCCCACAGTCTAGAGATAATCACTGTTGGTTTTGACTATATTCTTTAAAACTTTTAAATATTTCAAAAACTAAAATACTATCATTCTGTACATATTCCACAGTCTGATTTATTTTCCTTGATATCTTTCCACAGCCACCTTACTGTCATTCAGCTGCTGGATAGGACCAGTAGTGACGTGTCTTGAGCTTCCTAGCACAGCAGCCTCTTCAATTTATCCAGACACCTCCCTCACCACGCCTTCCAGCATTCCACTCAGTAGATATTATACCTCCTGGTTTATACAAAGAACACCAACAGACACGCTGTCTTCCACAGTGTCTATAATCAGATGGCCTCATATGCCAAGGCAGCCTCATATTTCATATGTTTGATGTTTCTTGCTCCTATGCCTAGGCCCTTGTTTTTTTTGCAGCCTATAAGTCTCTCTGTGTCCCCTCTTCTAGCCAATCCTTGCCATGTCTGCAGATCAAATGTAAATCTCTCCTTCAACTGCTTCCTAAGTAGAATATGGTAGAAGAACTTAGAGATTAGCACAAAATTTATTTGTTTGTATAATTATGTCTAGCCAACTATTTGTAAGGGTAGATATCTTAGGCATTCTCATGGTTCTGAATTCTGAGAGGTTCACTGGATGTCAGCTCCACAAGGTCCTGAGAGCCTGGCTGAATATTTACTTAATAATGTTATCAGTTTGAGTCTAAACAGGAGATGGAGCTAAAACACATGAATATGTGGTTATACTAGAAAGCAAGGGAGTTAACAAAGACTATAAGGGACTACCTAGTGACATAGTGGTTAAGCTCACATGCTCTGCTTTGGTGCCCAGCGTTGACAGGTTTGGAACCTGGGCGGGCATTCATGTACCACTTATCAAGCTGTGCTGTGGTGGCATCCTAGTTATAAAATACAGGAAGATGGGGCCGCCCGGTGGTGTAGCAGTTAAGTTTGCACATTCGCTTTGGAGGCCTGGGTTTACCTGTTTGGATCCTCAGCACAGACCTACACAGTGCTTATTAGGCCATGCTGTGGTAGGTGTCCCACATATAAAGTAGAGGAAGGTGGGCACAGATGTTATCTCAGGGCCAGTCTTCCTCAGCAAAAGAGGAGGATTGGCAGCAGATGTTAGCTCAGGGCTAATCTTCCTCAAAAAAAAAAAATAAATAAACAAAATAATAAAATAGAGGAAGATGGGCACAGATGTTAGCTCAGAGCTAATCTTCCTAAAAAAGAAAAAAGACTATAGAAGCCAGATCAAAACGATTCTTTAATAACTTCCTACTGTTCAAAGATGAAACAAATGGAGTATCAATATGGATAATAACTGCTTTGATTTGAAACATACCAAAGTAGAATTATCATAATGATCATCATATATATTAGTCACCTTTGGAAGATGCTAGGGAACTACAGAATTATTTTGAAAACTGATTAATAAAAGAAAAGAATCAACAATTTTCTTAGTATTCCAAAATTATGTGAACTTGATGATAGTCAAATAGATCCTGAGAGAAAATTTCACTTATGGAAATATTCCAGCTAATGCACAAAGAAGGAATGACACAATTATAATATCTATTGTAGCTCCAAATGAGTTATTAATTGCCCCATGCAGTGATCATCAATGAATTGTTGCTAACAATATAAGAAGACATTAGACACTATGTAGCTTCTACTGAAAACACATATTACTGCCTATAAAGTCACTTGAAAACAATGCAATATTTTAACAAAAGTCAAAGAGAGATGGAGGGAAAACCTGTATATTAAGATTTAAAAAACACCAACCACTTACAACATTTGACTTTTTTGGACACCAATTTAAACATAAATTTTTATTCTTATTTACTTATTTATTTATTTTTTCTGCTTGATCTCCCCAAATCCCCCCCGTACATAGTTGTATATCTTAGTTGCAGGTCCTTCCAGTTGTGGCAAGTGGGACACCACCTCAACATGGCTTGACAACTGGTGCCATGTCCACACCCAGGATCTGAACTGGCGAAACCCTGAGCCACCACAATGGAGCACATGAACTTAACCCTTCAGCCACTGGGCTGGCCCCTAAACATAAATTTTTAAAGTTAAAGACAACTGGGGGAAATATGAACACTTAACTGGATATTTCATGATATTAAGAAATTATTGTTATTTGTGATAATGTATTTTTGTTATTTGTCATATTATGTATTTTTTAAATGTCCTGAACTTTAGAGATGATTCTGAATAATCTAAACATGAAATAATATAATTTCTAGAATTTGTTTGAAAACAATCTGGGAATCACAGAATTGGGTGAAAGATTAAATAAGAATTTAATTTGTAATTACGAATTTGTAATTATTGAACATGGGTTATGGGTTTATGGGGTCTGTTATAAGTGTTTTCATTAACTGTGTGTATGTTTAAACAATGCCATAAACTTAAAAGAACAAAAAGCTCATATATGAAAAATACAGCTACTTTCTTGGTTGCACTGCATTTAATGTAAGGGAATGTACAGGTAAAAGAAAAGGAGATGGATCAAGGATGTGCCCAGTACAGCATACCCATAGCAGATAGACTTTTAAACACTTAATAGTGTTGATAAGAAATTGAAGAAAGAAAGAGAGACACGAGCATATGAGGGACAGAGAGAAAAAAGAAGAGGCTGAGTAAGAAAGACAGAAAGTCGGTAAATGAGAGGCAAGCTGAGAAGAGGCACAGATTAGTACGTACACTGACTCCTGGCTGCAGAAGGGCCCCATTTCCATGAGAAACTTTCTTTTATCCCCACTCTTAAAATGGTTCTACCAACACAAAGTTCAGTCCATGGCAGTTGAGACCAGAGAGTCCTTATCTAACAGTATCTGTTTCTAGCATCTCAGTATTCTCTTGCACCCTCCTCTGGATCCATTCCAGTTTACGCCTCTCTCTACAATGAAATCTGCAATTCTTAGCATAGCATTCACAACCTTTGCACAGGCCTGGAATGTTCTGTCCGTAATGTTGCCCCCAAAATTCTAGCTTGTGAGTTGAAAATTTAACCCACCCTTTACCTCTGCTGAGAGAGTAAAAAGATACTTTTTGGAGCCCCACCTAGATCCTTTGGGATATCTTTTATTGGGTGGAGTACCTGTACATAGATGCTGTAGGTTCTGCTAATGGTTCAATGAAAAGCAATTGTTCAATTAAATGTCTTTTCATTTTCAGGCAGGTTGTACCACTGCAACAGATGGGAAGAATCCCAGGTAAGACAAAACATGCTTTTCTACAAAGCACAGTTCAGTTCTAAATCTCCTTTTCCATTGATATATGCTTAATGCAAAGGGAACATGAAGATTCTCAAAGACGTAAGGTACATCTTTTGGAAAATAACTACGTCTTTACTTTAAATTCTTACATGTCTTCCAGCATGCTCAGCTTTTAGATATGAATTATTTTCTCCTAAAACTGACCCATCTGCCCTTTGCTATTTCAAAAGGCTAAAGAGTAAAGAGCAAAATGAATTAACAGTAACCAAAATTATTAAATGAAGTTCATTCTGTAAAATAACATTTTGCTATTGTGGCAACCTTGAGAAACCCCTTCTATGGAACCCCAGAAGTTCTACCTTTGGCTCATATCTCAGAGCTGACTAAAAAAGTTACTTTCCATTTCTGATATTAGTTAAAATTTCCTGTTTCTCTGTATTCTTTTTTGAAGAACTGGATGCTTTTGAACACAAAGAGCAGTGTGAGTGTTTTTCCAAGATATGTTTGAGGAATTCAGGAAAGACATTCTGGGAACATTGTCTGAGATTCTTTATTCTGTAGAAATCAGCTTAACAGCAGTCCATTTCCTGTGAATTTTCAGGGTTTTTTTTATTATGAGTTTAAATATATATTAAAGCAGTCAGAATAACGTAGCTGCTGAGTTAGCCAAAAGATCCCAGAGTTTTGCCAATTCCTTCCTATCTGAAGGAGGAAAAAATAATTGTGTTAAGAGGAGCTTACAAGAAACAAAGAGTTTCTCAGTGCCCCATATAAGCTGGATACTCAGTAAACATTATTGGCTTTTCTCCTGTTAGCTGGAAATTTATCATGAAACACAGAAGTCAGTGAATAAGTTTTTGCTTAATGAATGCATTTATGGCTCAGAACTGTAAAGGAGTGAGGAACCAAGTTGCTTGTAACCCATAGTAATAGTATAAATAGTGTGATTTAAAAAAAGCTGTAACAGAATTACAACCCAGTTAGCCACAGCCCTGCAAACATAGGGAAAAATATATAATATCATCAAAACCATATTAAATCCATATTAAAAATGTTTCCAGACAAAGCCACCTGTATATTAATATTTAAACATTTCCGGCTTTTACCATTGTGAACTTCAAAAGATGCAACAAGTCTTTTTTGGATTTGGATACTTTACTAAAACCATCTACTGTCAGCAGTCTCAAGAGGTGTCATACAGCAGAGGAAACCAGAAGTGACAAGGGTATTTTTCAGCATGACTACAGCAGCTGATTTCTGTTGGGTTCCCATAGGATAGTGCTGTTTCTATAGGCCATTACTTAGGACATAGCAGACAGAAGTTCAGGTGGAAGGGTTTACTCCATTCAGTCCTTCCCCAGCAGCACATAGTCAAGGAATGAATGGTGAGTCTCTTAGAAACAATAACGGTGTTGATGATGGAAAGGAAGGGCTCTACCAGAGCAGGAGCAGTCCACAGATTAAGAAAGCACCTGATTCATATCAAAACCAAAAGCAAAAAAGCAAAAATAAACAAGCAGGACTACGTCAAACTGAAAAGCTTCTGCACAACAAAAGAAGCCATCAACAATGGATGGGAGAAAATACGTGCAAATCATATATCTGATAAAGGGTTAATATCCAAAATATATAAAGAACTTATACAATGCAATAGCAAAACACCAATCTGATTATAAAACAGGCAGAAGATCTGAAAATACATTTTTCTAAAGAAGACATACAGATAGTCAACAGGCACATGAAAACATGTTCAACGTCACTAATTATTAGAGAAATGCAAATCAAAACCACAATAAGATATCATCTCATGCCTGTTATAATGGCTGTTATCAAAAAGACAAGAAATAACAAGTCTTGGTGAGGATGTGGAGAAAAGGGGACCCTTGTGCCTTGTTGGTGGGAATGTAAACTGGCATAGCCACTATGGAAAACAATATGGCAGTTCCCTGAAAAATTAAAAATAGAACTACCATATGATCCAACAATTCCACTTCTTGGTATTTATCCAGGGAAAATGAAAACACTAACTTGAAAAGATATAATTATATCCACGTTCATTGGAGCATTATTTGTAATACTTAAGATATGGAAACAAACTAAGTGTCAATGCATGGATGAATGGGTAAAGAAGATGTGAGATAAACATATACATTCAAACACACGCAAAATGAAATATTATTCAGCCATAAAAAGAACAAAATCTTGCGATTTGCACCAACATGATGGATCTCCAGGACATTATACTAAGTGGAACAGGTCAGAGAAAGACAAATACCATATGATCTCAGTTAAATGTGGAATCTGAAAAAAAAAAAAAAAACAGAAACAAAAACAAAAAAATCAATCGCATAGAGACAGAGAACAGATTAGTGGTTGCAAGGGTATGGGGGATGGATAAAGTGAACAAATTTACAAATTTCCAATCTAAAATACATAAGTTCAGGGGATATAATATACAGTGTGGTGGCTTTAGTTAGTAACGTTTGATTGCATGTTTGAAAATTGCTAAGAGAGTAAATATTAAAAGTTCTCATCACGAGAAACACACATTTTTTCATAACTTTTTTTGGTAACTATATATTTTTTAAAGTGACATATATTCTGGTGATCATTTCACAATGTGTACAAAGATCAAATCATTATACATTATGCACCTGAAACTAATATAATATTATACGTCAATCATACCTTAATTTAAAAAAAAAAAAGGGCCAGGGGCTGGCTGGGTGGTGTAGTGGTTAAGTTTGCACACTCACCTTCATGGCCCAGGTTTTGCAGGTTTGGATCCTCAGCCCAGATTTACATGCCATTCATTGAGCCAGATGTGGTGGTATCTCACATAAAATAGAGGAAGATTGGCACAGATGTTAGCACTGCGACAATCTTCCTCAAGCAAAAAGAGGAAGATTGGCAACAGATGTTAGCTCAGGGACAATCTTACTCACACACACACAAAAAAATAACCCGTAAGCTTATTTAGCATTTTTATTGTAGGAATGCTGTGATCATCCACGTACTCTATTATTGAACAGAATAGCCAAACCCATCTGGAAAAAGGAAAGAACAATATATCTGTGCCCCAAGTAAAGATTTTACCTAGGCAGAGGACATACTCATCTGTACCTGTCTTTACCTAAGTTCACAGTTTAGCATTTAGAGACATTCAGGGGATGTTATGGTAATACCACCTTCTACTCTACTCATGGTCTGAATTTGAGGAGGGCAATAGGAAAATCTAGAAATTAGCTTCAGGAAAGCTAAGCCAACAAAAAGAAAATTAAACCAAAAGAAAGTCTTATACTAGTCAAATGTAATGGAAACAGTCTGGGAAATTATCAGATAAATTAAATTATAAATACAATGTGTATTACCTGAGAGATGTTTTCTGTAATGAAGGAGCCTGTTCTAAATTCTTTTATATGTTGATAGTTGCTGAATTGTTCTGTTTATGAGGCAGAAGTGCTTGGTTCTCTTTTGTACCTTTACTGTCTATTTCTTATATCTAAAAATAAAAATGAACACATATTAAAAAAGAGAGAGAGAGGGCCTGATTCCACCTCCATTACCACCTTACATTTATTTTCTTTTTATCTCTTAACAATCTATGCTGAAGGATCTCACTTTGGAGTAATTAGAGGAGAATGTTTTCCAAGTGTCTTTGTGGTGAGGCCAAAGATGTGATGAATGGAAGTTGTGATGGTAATTAACAAACAAGTGCTAAATAGAGCCTTCTCTGCTATTAAAATTAAATTAATTAAAGAATATAATTATCCAACAAACTTTGGAGAGAAATAATAGTGATTTGAAGCTTAAAACTTCTGTTTGCTCTGTCATTCATGAGAAATAAGGGTAAGCACATGTTTCATTCATTTATTCATCCACTCATTTATTTTTTAATTTTTTGGTGAGGAAGACTGACCCTGTGCTAACATCTGTGCAAATCCTCTTCTATTTTGTATGTGGGACACCACCACAGCATGGCTTGATGAGGTGTGTAGGTACGTGGCAAGGATCCAAACCCACGAACCTGGGCCACTAAAGTGGAGCATGCCAAACTTAACCATTATGCCCCTACACTGGTCCCCATCCACACATTTATTTAATTAATGTTTGAGCACTTATTAGATGTCAGGTTCAGTACCACATAATTGAGATTAAAAATGAATAAAATGTATTTGCCTTCTAGTGCTCACAATCTAGTAGGAAATAGGGATATATGATGATACGCTCTCCATCAGAGTGAGGTAAGGGATCAAAAGCAGTCTGTGAGAGGGGCCGGCCCCGGCCCTGTGGCCAAGTGGTTAAGTCTGCACTCTGCTGCAGGCGGCACAGTGTTTCGTCAGTTTGAGTCCTGGACGCAGACATGGTACTGCTCATCAAGCCACGCTGAGGCAGCGTCCCACATGCCACAACTAGAAGGACTCACAACTAAGAATACACAACTGTGCACCAGGGGGTTTTGGGGAGAAAAAGGGAAAAATAAAATCTTTAAAAAAAAAAAAAGGTAGGCTGTGAGATGCCAAGACAGAAACTGTCTGAAGGAGGCAACAAGAAAAAAGGCTGACCAGTTGAAATCCTAGTATTAGTCTAGCTATACACAGAACATAGTGTATTGTGTAAAAACGTTTCCATTAGTTCCTTTCATCATAGTTGTCACTGGTTCATTTTCTAGATGATTCTTTTCATGTCTCCAGACTAAGATCCTATGAGATGATAGAAGATGAACATGTGGAAATTATGTTATCATTTTTCAAAAACAAAATACACCTCCTAGGGCACTATAAAGTATACGTCGTGTTGCATAAAATTCCTTGGTCCTAATATAACATTATTCACTTGCAAACCTTCAAGAAGATGTCTCACATGATAAACTGTCTAACTCTGCAATGACTTTTTCAGGAAGATAAGACAAGACTACTTATGCAGTAGCCCACATTCCACATAGAATATTATGCTCCCTACTTAGTGACATATTTGAAGGAAATGTAGAGACCCATGAATAAAAAGGGAGAATCAAACCTTTAGATTAGGCTATAGTTCTTCATAAATTTTCTTAAAGTATAGGGTCTGATCTTATTTATTTAAGATTGATTGAATTATCACTATAACAAATACGTGAACCTCAAAACATGAAAATGCTTTTTTGTCTCTTATGTAATCTATATCCCATTTGTAAATTCTCCCTGTCTGATATCCAACCATATATGCTCTTCTTTCCTGTTCAGTTTGGCCTATGACACTCTGACAGTCCAGCTTTAGCTTCTTTCTGCCCCAATCCACCTTGTACACAACACACATAGATTAATTTTCAAAGTGCAACATTTTTCCTTATTCCTCCCCTGCTCAGAATTCTTCATCTATTCCTCACTGCTTACAAAATAAAGTTTACATATTTCATGCTACACCATCTCTTTCAGCTTAATTTTCTAATTCTTATTTCCCACTACTTCTTAGACACCCCTTTATACACAACATTGGAGGGTAAGCTCCATGAGGTCAAGGACACAGTGTCTTATTTATTACCATATTCCCAGACCCAGGAGTGTGCTTCAGATTCTTAATGATTGCTTTTTGAGTTGAATAAATGAATTGTGGCTTGAAACTCCTCACCAATTGGTTATAAAATTCACTGTTTGCAAAATGTCTTGGTCACCTTTGTCAAATATCTGTGCAACTCAGTGTCTTCTCTTTCCAAAAAACAATCTGTCCTATCCTGTTTAATAATCTGAATCCTACTGGTGTTTCCAGATTTGACTCAAACTCTAACAACTGTGAAGGCTTTCCTAACTTCCTAGTCCATTGATCTATCTTCTTCATTTTAAGAGCTATAACTTTTTCTACCATGCATTTGTAAAGATGAACAGGATGTGGCCTCCACTGTAGAATGTTCAAGGTGGCATTTACCATATATTCTCTCATATTATTTTAAACATTTCTTTATACTTATATATCTTGTTTCCTCAATTTTGTGATAGCAGAGGCAATGTTTTAAACTTATTGGTCTTCTCTACACCATAGTGTTCAATAAAATCTTTTTGTTGATTAAAATAATACTTTGCATGGGCTTTTCCTCAACATATATAAAATAACTTTTCATTACTTTATAAAATAGTTCTTATTCTTCTTATTATACAAATGAAGAAACTGAACTATAAATTCATTGGATATTGCTCTTGGGAACTAGGTATAAATTGTGCCCTATTATATTTAACTTATCAAAATCACTTAAAAATGTATATATTTGAAATTAGGATTAGGCTTTTGTAGAATAATGATATTTTTCCTTGTGTCCTACATCAACTTGTGTGAAAGAAACATAAGATTGATTTCAAAATATTTCAAGAATGAAGGATACGGTAGCAGTCCATGAACTGCAACATTTCCCTTTTTCTAGAAAAGTATTATGAACAAGACAGATCTGATGACTTTTTCTGTTTGCAGTGTAAAATAATATTTAACTAATCTGATTGTTCAAATTAAAGTTTATAGATATAAACCTTCATTTAGTCTGCAAATATTTCAGAAAAAACCTTCTTCCAATCTAATATACAAAAAGGAGAATGCAAACTGAAGGCCTGCTGACAAAATTGAACCCATACATGGATTAAAAGATATTTAAATTTTGGATACATAAAAATGAATATTAATAACATACATGCAAAGCATTAATAACATTAAAAAAACCCAAATATTCATGTAGTCACTAATCCACCACTAATACTCTAAAAATAGAATATTAGCACAGAGATGAAAAGGTAAAAATGGTCTCTGTTCTCAGTCAACATGTAATTGTGGCAGAAACAGAATTGTGTACTACAGCAAGTAATACAAGATGGGCTAGGCTAGAGCCTTTGCTATAAAGGTATATAAAAAAGGATTGTAGGAACTTCCAGCTTCACCGTCAGCATGTAAAAACCTTGGAAATTGTCATTCCCATCCTTACAATAAGAACGGCCTGAAGAAAAATAAAATCAATGACTTTTTTAATTCAGAGAATTGAAGTTGCAGAGCAAACTGCCACCTTAAAATCTGGAGCAAAAGGAACATAACTAATACAAGTTTATCTCAAGCAGAAGCTGCTGGAGCCATAAATTTGTAAAAACACTTCAATGGTAATTTTGGTGAATTGCTGGAAGCAGAATATGAACTGGCTTGAGAGTGAGAAACTCCTTGTGGCCATGGTACACGCAGAAGAGACCACATTTTCATGGCTTTTAGCTCCAGGAACCACACCAAGTTTTCCAAGTTAAGAGTAATGAAAAATCACTTCTTGTTTTTGTCAGAAGGCATGGAAAAAATAACCATTATAAAATACAACCAGTGCATTCTCCATCATAGAGATCTACTTTCCAGAGAAAAAGAATACCAGGGGCCAGCCCCGTGGCCTAGGGGTTAAATTTGTGTGCTCTGCTTTGGCAGTCTAGGTTTACTGGTTTGGATACCAGATGAAGACCTACATCACTTGTAAGCCATGCTGTGGTGGTGACCCATATACAAAACAGAGGAATATTGGCACAGAAGTTGACTCAGGGACTTCCTCAAGCAAAAAGAAGAAGATTGGCAACGAATATTCCAATGAACACTGCTCCAACGTTCATCCAATGCTCTGAACTAATGTTCAGAGCAAATCTTCCTCACTGGAAAAAAAAGAAAAAAGAAAAAGACTATGATACCATTATCTCATGTAGGCAGAAGCACAATTATCCAAATCCAACCTCCTTTAGGTGTCCTGTCTCACTTAAGAGGGAGAAAAAAGAAAAAAGAAAAGAAAGATTTGTACACTTGTGAAAATCACAGCCCAGGAATATAGACACATAAAACATCAATTTAACCACAATATTATTGACTGCTTCTCCTCTGCAACTCCTTACCAACCCTTCAAAAAGGGTCCGATTAATAACATTGGATTACAGGTGAAAGAGCTCCAAGACACATTCTACTTAAGAAGTTCTTAGGAAAACCCAAAGACAAAAGAGAAGAAAGTAAAACAGCCCACTAGAAGAATTTTCAAGCACCTAGCACCTAGAGCTACAGAAAACATTAAACACAGCCCAAATTCTACTAATTTTAACATAAAACCTCACACTTAAAGGTCAATTTATGTTATAGATAGACCTTTATCCCATAAATCATGTCTGGCTTTCAACAAAAATTACAAGCCAGGCTAAAAAGCAAGAACAAACGCATCTGAAAAGACAAGGTAAGCATCAGAACCAAACTCTGATGTAACACCAATTCTGTAATTATCAGAGGGGGGACTTAAAACAACTGTGATTAGTAAATTAAGAGCTCTAATGAGAAAAGTAGAAAAAAATCACTAAAATTCTGTATCCAGCAAAATTATCCTTCAAAGTGTAGGAGAACTGAAGTCTTTTTCAGATAAACAAAATCTAAGGGAATATTAATTGCAGATTTGCCCTGAAAAAAATGTTAAAAGATGTTTTTCAGGAGAGGCAAATTTATATAGGTCAGAAACTTGATCTACCTAAAGAAAGAGGCTCAAAGAAGTAATAAGTGAAGGTCAAATAAATCTTTTATTTTTCTTATTTGATCTAATAGCTAACTATTCAAGGTAATAACAATAACAATATATTGGGTTATTATAACATATGGATAAGTGAAATGAATGACAACAATGTCATAAGAAAATGGAAATTAGAAATAATATGTTATAAAGTATCTGCACTGCCTGTGAGATGATAAGAGTTTTACTTGAAACTTAGATGATCTGTTAATATAATGCAAACTCTAGGGAAATTACTACACTTTTTGTTTTTAAAAAAGAAGAAGAATTAATATACTCACATACAAGAGAAAATGGAATAAAATAAAACCACCACTTAAAACCAGAGGAGACAGAAAAGAAGAACAAACATGCATAAGTGCAAAAAATAGAAATCATGGTAGACATTATACAGTAGATATTAATCCAACTATATCAATAATGACTTTAAATGTAAATGGTCTAAATAAACCAGTTAAAAGAGACTGTTTAAGTGGATCAAACAACAATAACAACAAACTTCAACTGTATGTTGGCCATAAGAAAATCAAAGTATAAATACATGGATTGGTTAAAAGCAGAGGGATGGATAAAGACATACCATGCTAACAGTAATCAAAAGAAAGCTAGAGTAACTAAATTAATTTCAGACAAAGCTGACTTCAGAATGAGAAAAATTATCAAAGATAAAAATGATCATTACAGGGGCCAGCCCAGTAACTCAGAGGTTAAGTTCCTGTGCTCTGCTTTGGCAGCCCATGATTTGCTGGTTCTGATCCTGGGTCTGGACATAGGCACCACTTATCAAGCCATGCTGTGGCAGGCGTCCCACACATCAAGTGGAGGAAGATGGGCATGGATGTTAGCTCAAAGCCAGTCTTGCTCAGCAAAAAGAGGAGGATTAGCTCAGGGCTAATCTTCCTCAAAAAAAAAAAAAAAGGTCATTACAAAATGACAAAGAGCCAAATCTCCAATAATTGTTCAAGGATAATTAATAATTACTTATGTGAATGTACATAACAACAGATAATCAAAACGTATGTGACAAAAACTAATAATATTGTGAGAAGAAATAGACAAATCCACTGTTACAGGTGAGAACATCAACACGGCTCTATCAGCATTTGATAGGTCAAGCAGGCAGAAACTGAATAAGGCACAGTTGGCCTGAGCAGCACTATCAATGAACATGATTTAATTCATCTTTATAGAACACTAGAGCCAACCAGCAGAATACACATTCTTCTCAAGCTTACATGTAACATTTGCTAAGATAGACCACATTCTGAGTCATAAAACACAACTTAACACATTTAATAAAACAAAAATTATATAAAATACATTCTCAGAACATAATAAAGTTAAATTAGAAATCAATGACAGAAAGAGAGATGGAGAAAACAACGTATTTCTAAGTATCACGACTCAAAGAAGAAGTACCAAGAGAAATGTAAAAATATCTTAAATGGATGGCAGTGAAACCACAACATATTATTTGTGGGATGCAACAAAAGCAGTGCTTACAGGGAAATTTATAGCATTAAGTCCACATAAAAAAGCTGGCCCAGTGGCACAGTGGTTAAGTGCACACATTCTGCTTTTGCGGCCCGGGGTTCGCTGGTTCGGATCCCAAGTGTGGACATGGCACAACTTGACAAGCCATGCTGTGGTAGGTGCCCCACATATAAAGTAGAGGTAGATGAGCATGGATGTTAGCTCAGGGCCAGTCTTCCTTGGGAAAAAGAAGAGGATTGGCAGCAGATGTTAGCTCAGGGCTAATCTTCCTCCAAAAAAAAAGTGCACATAAGAGAAAAGAAAGATCTAAGCTCAATAATCTAAGCTTTCAACTTTGGAAACTAGAGAAGGAGTAACAATTTAAGACTAAAGTAAAGTGAAAAGAAGAATTAATAAGAATGAGATCAGAATCAATGAAATTGAAAACAATAGAGAATATGAACACCACCAAAAGATGTTATTCTGAAAATACCAATAAAACTGGTAAATCTCTAGTGAGGCTAATCAACAAAAAAAGAGATAACTAACACCAGAAATCAGAGGTGACATCACAACTGACCAATAGGGCATTAAAAAGTTAGTAAAGGAATATAGCAAACAACCCTATGCCCATAAACTTGCTAACTTAAATGAAACATACAATTCCTTGAAAAACGCACACTACCAAAATTCACACAAAAAGAAATAGATAAGGAAAATGGGACTATATCTATCAAAGAGATTGAATCAATGATTAGTAACATTCCAAAAAAGAAAGGACTGGGTCCTGAGGGTTACATAGGTGAATTCTACTAAAATATTAGCAAATCAAATCCAATAATATATAAAGAGAATTATATACCATCACAAAATGGGATTTATTCTATTTATGCAACATTGGCCCACCATTTGCAAATCAATTAATGTAACGCACCCCATGAACAGGCTAACGAAGAAAAGTTATATGATAAAATCAATTCATGCATAGAAAGTATTTAAGAAAATCCAAGTCACTCATGGTAAAAACTTTCAGCAAACTAGGATTAGAAGGAGAACCTCCTCAACTCAATAGAGAATACAGGCTTCCTCTTCTATCTGAAAGGAGAGTGTTCCTATGAAATCTTTCATAAGCCAAAATGGAGTAAAGTGATGAAGCAATTACCATTAATTTATACGGGAAAAAATTTTGAGTGTTCCCAGACCCAAAAAATAACCTACCAAAAGATATTGAGATAAAGCACAAATGCTCACAGACACAATTCCAAGTTACGCTGGCTTGACGCTGACATGCTGAGTGTAGTTCCTGAGGAAGGAACTTGGCAGTGCCACTCTAGCTACTTGGGGTCCATGCTGACTCTAAAACAGCTTGTTGCAAAAGAAACACTGAATGGTATTTCACTTTTCATCCTTTTTGGTAAAAGCCAAAATCTTCTTTGGATTTCTTTTGGTTAATGAAAACACATAGTAAAGTAGTTCTCTTGTAACAGTGAAGTGGCCTAAAGTGAACTTTTGGGTAGCCAGGTGGAACTCATGTCTATAAAACATGTTCTTTAAAGATTTTATTTTTCCTTTTTCTCCCTAAAGCCCCCTGGTACACAGTTGTATAGTTTTAGTTGTGGTGTGTGGGATTCCACCACAGCATGGCTTGATGAGCGTCACCATGTCCTCGTCCAGAATCAGAACTGGTGAAACCCTGGGCCACTGAAGCAGAGGGTGTGAACTTAGCCACTCAGCTGCAGGGCTGGCCCTTATAAAACTGTTTTTTTTTTAGGAAGATTAACCCTGAGCTAACTGCTGCCAATCCTCCTCTTTTTGCCGAGGAAGACTGGCCTTGAGCTAACATCCATGCCCAACTTCCTCTACTTTATACGTGGGACGCCTACCACAGCATGGCTTTTGCCATGCGGTGCTGTGTCCGCACCTGGGATCCAAACTGGTGATCCCCAGGCGGATGAGCAGCGTAATGTGTGCAGTGCACCACCAGGCCAGCCCCCCCGAATAAAACATTTTGATAAAGAATATCTACAATTAACATCATACTAATAGAGGGAAATACAACACTTCCTGTTGGGAAAGGCAGTCTATACACATGGTTTTTCAACTTCTGCTCAGAATGGGCCTTGGACCTGAAACACTTCCTTGCCAAGAAACAAGAAGCCTGTGCTGGGTGTGTTACTCTGTGTGGGAACATCTTTCCCTGTTTCAGGAGCAATGGGTGTCCCTTTGTTCTGCTTAAGTGTGTACGTCAATGGTCCTCAGAACTGGCCTAATTCTTCAGTATTTCAGACTCCACTGGTTGGGATCAGGTTCTGTTGCTAAACTAGGAGAGGGGTATTTATAGGACAATTGCCCTTCATCAGCATCTGGAAAAGACCCAGTTTCCATGAGGCATCAGTGAACTGTATTGGAGCTGATTTTGCTCTGTCTCTTCTATATGTAAGTAAAGCGTTCTTTCACTCAGTGCGTGACTGTGTTGCATTTTCCTTGTCGACTCATACCAATATGGAGTGGACAGAAATGTTTTCAGTCCTCCCCAGGGACTGGTGACTGGTGCACACATTCTATTCTCTTGGGGTTGATAAATAGGTACACTATACTTTGCTGGACACTTTCTCTCTAAGATCAGCATCAAGACAAGTACATCCCATCTTCCCAATCCTATTCAACATCATACTGAAAGTCCAGGCTAGTGCAATAAGACAAGAAAAGGAAATAAAAGGTGTACTCATTGGGAAGGAAGAAGTAAAAGTTTTTGTTTGCTGATAACACGATTGTCTATGTGGAAAATCCCAAACGATTCACAAAAAACTGGAAATAATGACTAATTATAGCAAGATTGCAGGATACAAGGTTAATATACAAAAATCAGTTGCTCTCCTTTCTAGTAGCAACAAACAATTGGAATTTGAAATTAAAAATACATTACCCAAATATGTAAATATCATTTATAACGGCACAACAAAGATTATACATTTAGGTATGAATTTAATAAAATAGGGACAAGACATCTATGCAGAAAACTACAAAACTCTGATGAAAGACATCAAAGAAGATATGAATAAATGGTGAGTTATGGATTAGAAAACTCAATATTGTTTATATGGCAATCCTTTCCCACTTTATCTGTAGATTCAAAGCTATCCCTGTCAAAACAAAAATCCTAATCAAAATTCCAGCAAGCTATTTTGGTAGATACTGAGAAACTGCTACTAAAGGTTATATAGGAAGGCAGAAGACACTGAATAGTCCACACAATATTGAAGAACAAAATTACGTGATCCATACTACCCAGCTGCAAGTCAAATTATAAAGGTGGAATAACCCAGAGTGATACTGGCAAAAGATTAGTCATCTAGATCAATAAAACAGAACAGAGAACCCAGAGATAGACCCACACAAGGATAGTCCACTCATTTTTGACAAAAGAGCAAAGGCAATTCAATGGGGAAAGTTTCAATAAACAAACATTGTTGAAAAACAGACTACACACCTTTCACAAAATTAACTCAAAATGGATTGTAAGCCTAAATATACATCCTATACCTATAAAACTTACTGGAAAAGAGACAGGAGAAAATCTAGGTGATGTTGAGTCTGCAATGAGTCTTTTATTTAAACAGCTTTATTGAGATATAATTCACATATCATAAAATTTGCTTATTTAAAGTACTCAATTCAACTGCTTTTGGCATGTTACACTACTAATATTTTTAAATTGTAGAAAAATAAATACAACAAAATTTGCCATTTTAGTCACTTTTAAGCATCCAATTCAGTGGCATTAATTACAATCACAGTGTTGTATAACCATCACCACTATCTATTTTCAAAACTTTTTCATCACCCCAAAGAGAAACTCTGTAACTATTAAACCATAACTCCCATTACGTTCTCCTCCCACTCCTTACCTACTCTAGATATTTTAGGTAAGTGAACTCATACACTATTCGTCGTTTTGTGTCAGACTTATTCCACTTAGCGTAATGTTCTCAAGGTTTATCCATGTTGTATTATGTATCAGAACTTCATTCTTTTTTGTGATTGGATAATAGGTCACTGTATATGTGAGATAATTGAAAATATCTATTGGTCCCCGCCTCTGGTTCCTGACACAGAGCTCCTAAAAGCCTCATAATTTCCTAAATGATAAGAACACTGGGAGAATTTCTTGTGCTAATATTTGTTTGTTGACACTGTCCCTGACACATGACTCTCAAAACTCTTGTAAATTCCTAAATGATAAGAGCACTAGGAGCATCTTTTGTTCTAATGAGTGACTCTTGGTGGGCTCCTGGAGGCGGGGCTGGTCACCAGAAAGATCAAGCCATGATCAGAAGCTTGGAATTCTCAGCCTTGCTCCCCACTTCTCCAGAGAGAGGAGAGGGCCTGAAAATAGAGTTAAAATTGATCGTGCCTACATGAGGAAGACTCCACACAATTCCTTTAGCATAGGGTTCATAGAGCTTCCAGACTGGTAAACATATCCACACTCAAGAGGGTGATGCACCCTAACTCCACGAGGACAAAGCCTTCTGTGTGCAGGACACTCCCAGATCTTTTCATCTGCTTTTTCATCTATAGCCTTTGGTAAACTGGTAAATGTAACTAAGTGTTTCCCTGAGTTCTGTGAGTCACTCTAGCAAATTAATTGAGTATCAGGAGGGGATCATTGGGACTCCTGATTTGTAAACTAATTGAACAGAAGTTGTGGGTAACCTGGAGACCTGCCAGCTGCAATTGGCATATAAAGTGGAGTGGGAGCAGTGTTGTGTGACTGAGCCCTTAACCTGTGGGATCTCCAGGTAGACAGCCTTAGAATTGAGTTAAATTGTAGGACACCCAGTTTTTCCAATGTAGTATGTATATATACATGTTGATTATCCATTCATCTGTTGGTGGATGCTTGAGTTGTTTCCAAGTTTTGACTATTGTGAATAATGACAATGACTTGAGTATATAATTACAAAGCAAAATCTGTGAAAGAACAAAATAAATAGCTGAACTTTTTTCAAATTAAAAAGTTCTGCTCTGGAAAAGGCACTATAAAAAATGGAAAAACACTGGGAAAAGTTATTTTTAAAACAAACTTCTGATAAAGGAATGGGATCCAAAATATACAATGAACTTTTGAATCTCAACTATAGGAAAATAAACAACCCAATTTAAAAAACTGGCAAAACAGACACACAACTGAAAGAAGACATACAGATGGCAAATGAAAAGATGCTTAAGATCATATGTCAGTGGGGAATTTGAAATTAAAACAATGAGATACCACTAACTGCCTATTAGAATGGCTAAAATCCAAAACCCTGACAATGCCAAATGCTGTGGGAATCCAGAACAAGAGGAAATCTAATTCTTTCTTGGTGGGAAGGTAAAATGAGACAGTCCTTTTGAACACTCTTTGGCAGTTTCTTAAAAATCTAAACACGGTTTTACATATAATCCAGCAATTAAAACTTAGGTCCACAAAGACCTGCACACAAATATTTATAGCTGCTTTATTCATAATTGCCAAAAATTGGAAGCAGCCAAGGTGTCCTTCAACAGGTGAATGCATGAAATAACTTTGGCATGAAACAATATTACTCACTAATAAAAAGAAATGAGCTATCAAGGCAAAAAAAAACGGGGTGAAATTTAAAGCACATTGCTAAGTGAAAGAAGCATATCTGAAAAAATTACATACTGTATGATTTCAGTTATATGCTATGCTGGAAAAGACAACAATACAGAGATAGTAACAAACTCATGAGCTTCCAGGGAGAAGGGGAATGGAGCAGGAAGCAGGGTTGAACAGGTGAATCACAGGGGATTTTCAGGGCAGGTAAGGTTTTTGTATTTTAACCATGTAGATAATAATGGATACATAACATTATGTAATTGTTAAAACTTTAGATCTAATAGTACATATTAATGTATGCAAATTTAAAAAGTTCATTTAGGAGGTCAGGTGTATCCCAAGAAGAAATGCAGATTATGATAAGAGAATCTGTCTTATAATATATGACAGAACCTCAATGAAGGGCTTAGGGGGAAAGTTGGTGACTTAAATGAGTTTGAAATGTTATAGTGTATAAGAACACAGGAAAAACTAACTGCACAAAAACGCTATATTTGTATTGGTCAGGGTTCTCCAGAGAAACAGAACCAATAAGACATATATAAAAGTAGAATTGGCTTTATTATGGAGGGCAAGAAGTCCCATGATCTGCCATCTGCAAGCTGGGAAACCAGGTATAATTTAGTCCCAGTCCAAATGCCTGAGAATCTAGGGCTGATGGTGTAAGTCTATCTGAGTCTGAAAGCTCAGAAACCGGAGGGCCAATGTCCAAGAGCAGAAAAAATGGATGTGTCATCTCAAGCATCACTGGAACTCCTGATTTGTAACCTAATTGGACAGAAGTTGTGGGTGACCTGGGGACCCAGAGAGCAAATTTTCCCTTCCTCTGTCTTTTTATTCTATTAGGGCCCTCAATGGATTAGATGATGCCTACCCATCTTGGGGTGGGGGGGCATCTGCTTTACTCAGTACACCAACTCAAATATCAATCTATTTCAGAAATACTTTCATGGACAACCCAAGGAGTAATGTGTTACAAGTTATCTGGGGATTCCTTATCCCAGTGATATAAAATTAACTATGACAGTACTCTAGTAGAAAAGCTGTCTTTGACAAGATATGCATTAACAATTCTGATACTGCCTTACATATATACTGGAGTTAAATAACTAAGTAAATGGATGATCTGTTTGTGGGAGCCAGGTTTCTCAGTATTGGAGTGGGAATTCACAGATAAGAAGAGGAAACTAGAATGATTTATATGGCAATAAACTGGAGTTGGAGATATATGAATGAATTCATACCGACCTTAATAAAGACATACACGATTATGTACAGAAGTATTTATAGATGTATATAAACACATGGATTGTACACATATATATATTCCCTTTCTCTGTTAGCTGTGAGGTCTTAGAAGCAATGATATCTCAATAACAATAAGCATAACTAGTGCCAAGATGTTGGTTTCTAATACTATTTTCCAAAAACAGTAGGGGGTCCTTGGAGAAATGGCTGAATCTAGGACTGGGGCAGAAAATACATAGTATGACACTGGATTTTGAGCAAGGAATTTTTGAAATATCAATCAATCAATCCACATGGGTAGTGGGACATCAAAGGGATGCAGGAGCCAATGGAAAGAGCTCTCAATGGCCAAAGTTGGAATAATCTGAGCAATGACATGAATTAAGTAGAACTGGATTACAACACAGAGTAAAATAAATATCTGAGTTATTGATATAAATGATTGAATAAATAAATAAATCAACACGGCAGAAGAGACAAACCTACTTTCCAGAGAATTCCAAATAATTTAGGAAGATACCTGCCTGCAAGGAGGGGAAACACAAGTCTCCACCCCTTCAGTGTGAGATGCACATAGTGACTTCCTTCAAAGAGTACAGAATGGAAAGGAGGGAAAAGTAACTTTACTGTAAGGAAGCTTGTAAAATATCACCTCAGCCAAGTGATCCAGTTCAATAGCAACAGCAGTAAGTCACATTGATAACATTACCCTTCATAAGGTGGGATGAAAACATCATATATATGGTCTTCCTGCCTCAAGCTCATATGCCCAGTCTAACTATGAGAAAAATATAACACAAATTTCATCAGAAGGGCATATTACAAAACTCTTAACCAATACTCTTCAAAACCTAAAGCTCATTGAAAAAAATGTGAATCTGAGAAACTGTCATAACTAAGAGAAGCCTAAGGAGATGTGCTTAAATAACTGTAATGTGGCATCCTGAATTGGATTCTGAAATAGAAAAAAAACGTTAAGTAAAAAACTAAGAAAATCTGAATAAACTGATATCGAATCTGAAGTGAGTTCACTCACCCAGTGCCAGTAAGCCAAAGTCTGACACTAGGTGTAGTGGAAGAGTAGGTATTTTATTATCACGTAGTGATGATCAAGGAGAGAGGGCAGCTAATGCTGAAATCCCAAACTCCCTGAAAACCTAAAAGTAAGGGTTTTTATTTGGGTTTTTGAGGTAGGGGAGGGAGAGCATATGGCCTTGCTGGTCAGAGCTTTTCCACCAGCCTGTATCTCTTTGTGGGGAGGAGATAATGAATCCAGATGCTTGTCCTTGGCTGTGTCTGTGTCCATGGAGGATAGTGGATTCTGGAGCCAGGAAGCCAGGAAGTAAGCAGGGAATGAGTGCTTTTGTTTTAACTCCATATATGCCAGATTTAATGTAGGGAAACCAATATCAGGGCCTACATCAGTTCCTCCCTATTTTATGTTCATCCCTCATTCTTGAGGGATTTGGGGAGGCAATTGATCTAGCTGCTTCCTGCTGAATAGGGGCATATGTTGTTCCATCTTGTTGAACCAGTCTTTTAATAAGGTACTGATGCAGGCAGGGTCCCAATGTTAGGCCTGTACAATGTAAATAAGTAACCGGGTATTTGATAAGAAGTTTTTCTAGAGAAACAAAAGAAAAACAAGGTTAATAGTTGGTGCAAATTATAAACTAGTTCTTAAGCCCAGGGGCCAGCTGATGAAGATTCCTAGAAGTCAGGGTCAAAGCATCTTTTGAAGTTTGAAATGTCTCTCACGGTGTCATCTAGCATTCAGGTACATTTTTGCGAGGCTTATACAGCAACTGACATGAATCTCTTTTTTTTTTTTTTTAAGATTTTATTTTTTTCCTTTTTCTCCCCAAAGCCCTCCAGTATATAGTTGTATATTCTTTATTGTGGGTCCTTCTAGTTGTGGCATGTGGGAAGCTGCCTCAGCATGGTTTGGTGAGCAGTGCCATGTCCATGCCCAGGATTCGAACCAATGAAATACTGGGCTGCCTGCAGCTGAGCACGCAAACTTAACCACTAGGCCACGGGGCCAGCCCCCACACATGAATCTCTTTTAAATTTATATCAAGTCCCCCAGATTCAGTTTGCAAGGCTTCAGGAGAAAAGGAGCAGATTTCGTTTCCAATGATTCAGAAGGAAAATGATGGAAAAAAACCCCTGAAAATGTTAGTTTGGAGGTTTGTAGCCAGATATTTCATGAGATTAGAAGAATTCAGGATCCAGTCAACAGATATAACACAACCCTCAATGATAATTGACAGAATTAGAACCTAATAGCCACGAATGTGTACTATAGTTTCTATTGAAACATAATTTTTTTCTCTCTAAAATTACCCTCAATTTTATTTCGTAGCCAAGTTAAGACTGACTGGTTTGCAAAATAAGTCAAGGTTGAATAAATTTGGCATAATTATTTATATAAGTACAGCAAGAATAGCAATTGATTATATAGGTTCTTTCAAATCTCCTTTGCTGAAACCTTTTATAGGGAATGTCAGATTGAACTTTAAAGGCCTCTCAAGGCCAGGAAAGCCAAGCCAAGGAGTTGTCATCAGATTCCACCTGCAGTTCCTACATATTTTGGTGAAAATTCCTCTCTTTGTGAGTTTCCCCAAACTATGGAGGTTCCTTGTACCTGCCAGAGGGAGCGAAATTCTTTACTCAACATTACCAGGTTACTGGGAACCCATAAGAATGGTACCAAGGTCAATATTTCCAAGTGGTTTTATTCCAGAAAGTCAACTTTCATTCCTAAAAGCTATCTGGTCACATCTGATCCTATTGTTTTTGTCAAAGATGATGTTCCAGTCAAAGCCTTAGTATTATAACTATTGTTTCCAATTGTGTCCTCTTATAAGAAGAATTGATTCTTATTGAACTGATGCAAATAACTATGTTGCCAAGAGAATAATACTTATTCATTACGAGTTTTTACATTTTAGAGGTCTCAGATAGGGAGAAAAAGATAAATAGTTCAATTTTGCTTACAAATTGCCACAAATCATAGTCCTTTAAGAGAAAAGAGAAAAAGGTTTTCTTAAATCTGAATAAACCAAAACATTAAAAATCAGCAATATCTCAAGCAAAAAAGCCATAAAAATTATAATCATCCCTGTCAGTTTATTCAGTCCTGTGTAGCTAGTTCTTGATCTTAATCTTCTGTCAGTAGTTTTATGAGGTCATCAGTTTCTCTGCTGGAGTTTTGTAATTTCTACCCAGTTTAGTTTTATGATCTCAATGTTTATCAGAAACTTGTACTCTAGAGTAAGTGACAGGGTCCTTTCCATGAATTTCTCTGAAGATGAAACATATTTGCAAAAAATCACAGTAAAACGGCAACTGTCTGTAAACAATAAAACATCTAAAAGTGGCAATTGACAAAGACATTTGCTCGTCTCTGTGATATACAACATTTTGAGATAATAACTAGGACTATGGCTGACAATCAGAACAGATCAGAACTTTAGGAATGTTATATATATTTGAGACATTTATATCAATAGCATTTATCCACATAATACCACTTTAGAAAGTTTATTATTACTTATTTGACAACACTTTCCATGTAGTTTAACTTACCAAATAAGCCTAATTAGTTTAGTATTTTTTCTTATAGAAAGAGAGAAAATTTCAGAGAAACTTTCCCTCCTCTTCCAGGTCAAAAGAAAGCTTTGATTCAGGACTTGAATATTTGTGTCAGGGGGAGCTTGTCAAAAATATTAAAAGGCAAAGAAAAATTTTTTATAACCTCTTTATTAAGTACAGACCAGAAGCTGAAGAAGAGTATCTCTTTTGAAGATAGAGAAGGCCATTTTAATTTTAATTTTGCACCAGTTTATCCTTGATATTGAAACTGTTATTTAATAAATTTATTTCAATCCTCAGTCAACTTGACTATATACAAAATTCCGCAGGATTTTACTTCCATAAACTTTTTGTCACTTACTTTTTACATAGAGAATGTCTTATCTTTTTTTCTTTTTTTTCTAGTATGTTAGGACACATTTATCTTTCTTAACAAAACAAAAATATCTCTATTCTTTTTACCTTCTTTACTGAAAACATACATTTTACTTTCCTTGTATACAGCCCTTTTAGAAATACGTGTTTTCTCATAGAAAATTCCTCAGCATACATAAAACATATTTATCAATAAACCTAAGCACTTTTCAGTTTCTTTGAGACAAGAAACCAAAAGCAGACAAACCTATGCTTAGTAGTTAACCTTTAATATTTTATCTTATGTGGAAATGACCTAGCTACCCAATAAACTTTTATTGTTTAATTAAACTTAGTAAAGCTTTAAGTTTTACTTCCAAAAAGATTTTGGAAGCTGTTTTTTAAGTATGGACAATATAAAACATAATTATTGCACTTAAAAACTCTTTAGCAATTTAACAAACTCAAAGCAAAGAGTCTAGAAACTCTAACAATTATGTTTAAATTACTTTTAAAAACTTCATGTGACATTAAAGTAGTTAACTATCATTTTAAGTACTCACACCATAATACATACTATTATTGCTAAAAAGTTTTTCCAAAAACTTTTATCTTTTTACATTTACTTAGTTTACCTGTCTTTAGTAATTATATTTAGATCATCTCCAAAAACCTCATGAAATTCAAACAAAATTGGCTATTATACAGAGTTAGTTTTGCTGATAAATTTTTATACAGAGATAACATGAGCTCATTTGATCATAAACCCAGGCTGCATGTCTGCATCATATCCAGTGCTGATAACTTTGAGAACATGTCTATTTTAAATCAAACGAGCAAACTTAAACGGGATCTTATTTACTAAAGATTATTTTATATTATGTTAAACAACTGTCTTTTAGAAGTTTTTGAATATTAATCAAAGACTACATTAGATTTTGAGAGGTTTTGAATTCTCTCTTTTAAGTGTTAACACTTAAGGTGGACTCATCCGAAACAGAGGTTTCCCAGAATGGTCATTATAACTTTTAATTACCTCAAGAAGGGACGGGGAGGTGGGGTGGGGCGGGGGCGGGGGCGGGGCGGGGGCGGGGGCGGGGCGGGGGCGGGGCTTGGAAACGCCCCCAACCGGCGTTATCATTAGCGTCATTCACCTTCCAATTGTTTCATTGTGCTGTCACCATGTGACGCGGACGGTGCAAGAGCATAAAGTGCACACGTGCCACTAGGATTCCTGGCCAAGCCCCCGCAGCCCAAGCCATTCACACCGGGCAGCGTTCGGCTGCCAGCACGTGCTGCGAGTTCCCCCTCCGCTTTCCTAGACCGGTCCACCTTCCGCAGAGTCCCTCTGGCCACAGCTGCTTCTTTCGCCTCTCCAGCCGCGGGATCCTTTCAAGCCATCGTTGATCGCTCAACAAAATGGCCAACGCGCGGAACACCTGGGATCAAGTGACCGTCAACCTACTTGCTTTTAGGGCTTTTTTTGACTAGTTCCGACTTTGGGGAAGTTTCCCAAAGGCAGGCGAAGGCTAGTTTGAACTAGACATTTGACGAAACTTCCGATTCCTGGAACACAAAAGGGAAGAGAAACTGAGACCGCTGCAAGTAAGAGGAGCGAAAGTAACACGGTGGAGAGACTAGTGGGGAAGAACAAGGGTATTCTGCCGCTGTGTTTAAACGTCCCCAATTGGTGGACGGCGGCAGACGAGTACTTCTCGCGAATTCTAAGTCACCGGGGGGGAAAGGCGGGGGAAATGAAGGTCTCGCGGGTTCGCAGCGTTTAGTGACGATACTAACAGAAGATCCCGCGAGGTTACGACTAAACGCGAGTTAGCCTGGCAGAAGTAACGGTCGCGATATAGGGCTTGGTCGTCGTTGGGGCGAAGAAGGACGCACGACTTACGTGCTGACGTAAAGTCGTAAAAGTGGGTATATTACGGCCGTTACCAAGCTGTGTATTTCAAGGAGTTATCGTTCTCCTGTGGAAAGTGCTTCGTTCCGACTTGCTGCACTTCCAGTGGGAGACACGAATTTCTTCGTTCTCTTTAGGCATGAGTCATGTGGTGAAAGATGCGCCCGGGTTGGACCAGCAGGTGAGCTGAAATGTGCCTATCCGGGCACTCCGCGTAGAACCCCTCCCTAGTTTAACCTGGCTTGTGGCGTAGTGCTAACTAGCCGTCTTCATGTCCCTTATCCTGGGTCGCTGTGTCTTGCGGTGGGTGGGACTGTGGGTGGATGGGGAAAGAAACTGGATGAAATCATGTGGAGACGGCCTAGAGTAAATACAAGGCGGGAGCAGTAATGTTGATGGTAACTGTTTCTTGGGCCCGGCTTGGGCTGGGCCCCTGGTAGTGTACCGCGGCCGCGCACGATGGCGGCTCTTGTGTACGGTTGCGTGATCTCGCGGAGACGCGCATGTGGGAACACCGACTGATGAATGACGGGATGGAGGTATGCGAAAGGGGACCAATTTTGTTTCGAGGGTTATAGTTTTAACTGCACGGCCCTAATTTAGGTCCAGAGATGTCGTTGGTGTGTAAAGGGGGATTGTGGCCACGGAATGGGGGTGGGGAAGGAGTGGGTCTTCTATCCGGGTAATGGCGGCGGCCTCCTTTGTTTAGGCTGTATGGCTGTGCAGCGCTACATTCCGCCTACAGAAAGCCGGGTCCTTTGGAACCTGGCATGAGGATTGACTATAAAAGACGAAATGGCTGTTTTGTTCTTGTTTTCCCCGCGGGCCTCTTGCTGCGGGACTGTCGCAGCCAAGTATTGCGGACGACTGGGTCGTGTTTCCGGAGTGGAAAAGTTTTGTGACGCAGAAGAGCCGGAAGGGGATATAGTGGGGAGAGGATTAAAGAATGGCTGCCGCGTGCTTCCCTTGAGCGATGTCTTGAGCGAGATAATGGAAGTTAGTCTCTACTTAGTCATTGAATAGCCAATTACCCGAGGCTTGTGTGTTTTTGAGGGGTGTTAGTGAGTGTGGTGTTTGTCATTAGGTTAGACGTTTAACTCCGGAGACGATCAGAGGAAAAATACTCCAAAAGTGGTTTGGCGGGGCATGTTAAGTTTTTGTTACTTTGTTATGACTGAGGAGAAAAACACTGAAGTAAGTCAAAGCCACGGCTTCTCCTCTTTAGAATACCTTTTCTTGTGAGGTGTTGGGAGTGGCGAAGACGATACGTGATCCAACAAGAGGGATTATAGGCTTGTTTACCGTAACAGGACACTCCATTTCGTTACTGCAGGATTGGCTTCAGAGAAACTCTCCATTGAGTCTTTCGAACTCATCAGATGAACAGCCTATCTCAGCTTCTGACGTGTTTAATAGAGGGAATTGTTTATGGCATAAATCTTTCACAAAAATATTTGGTGAATTCCTGACTGGTCGTGTAACACAGTTTACAGACACTAACTGGTCGTTTAATGTTGTTATATGTAATATATTTGAGGGGTTTGGCAGTCTGCTTCTTCAGTTTTCCAATAACGATACGGTTATATTAACGCCTGCAATTTTCTAAGACTTGTTATGTTAAAAAGAGGTTAGAAATTCAAAATTTGGTATTGCAGGCAATCGCATTGGTAAAGTTTTCTGTGTGGGTTGAATCCATTTAACCTTAGATAAGTATGCTCTCTGGGTCGTTAGAATTTAATAAGTAAATTCGCCTTGGAAAAAGGATTTAGAGTATTGTCTTAGTGGATACGTGTAGTTTGGTAATAATTTAACACAGTGTTTATAAACGTTGTTTTATGGGAAATTTCCTTTGCAAACAGGTGGCAACATTGCTCTTTGGTCTTTTGTGCTTTTAAAAATTTATTTTGGCTTAATTCTGTTTATATGTACTTCTTAGTTACTACAAAATACAATAAAGTGAAACAACCTTTTTCCTACCAGGCTAAAATCTATCGGTATAAAGGGACGGTTAGGAATTGAGATTGGAGACAGTCCTCTTTTAAACGCAGTGAATGTCACTTGGAGCGTATAGTATCTTGGTGACCAACGACAGCTCTGCACTTGTCTCATCTTTAAAATGGAAGAAATAAATACTGCCTTCACAATGTGGCAAGCATTAAATGATGCAGTGATAAGAGGCTCAGTACTCGCTACGTGGTGGGCGTGAGGGTGTTGCTGTTTAAGAATTTATCTGAATTAAAAACAGATGCACAGTCTTTAAGGAATTAAGGAATGTTCAAATTGTGCTTAAGTTTTTCAGGTAGACTTTAGGTTTAATACCAAGTAGGAAACCAGTGACTTTGAGAAATAGATGGTAACATTTAATTTGGTGATTGAAGAGCTTTTTCTATGGAAAATTGTTTCAGGGGAAACTTGTTTTGATGAATATCTTTGAACTGCCTGTATTGATGTGCTGTTGCTGTCTGGATTTGTCATACTTTGTAAACTTTAAAAGCCTTCTTAAAACCATGTAAGGCAGGTGGGGCAGCCAGCTAGTAAGTGCTGCGAAGTAGGACTGAAATTTAGGAGTCATATTTGTTTTTTGTAATGCTGTGCTTGATTTTTCTTTTAGTGGTGTAGTATGTCAGCATGTGCTGTTAATTTCTTTCTCCTCCTAGTTTGCTGGTCTGGACCTGAACTCCTCTGGTAATCAGAGTGGAGGAGAAAGTACAGCAAGCAGTAAGTATAATTTCTTTGTGTGCAGAATCTTTATTAGAGCTTGGTGTTAATATTTCATTGTGCTTACTGATTTTTAGTTTTTTTCCCCTCTTTATTTTTATTGAGGTCATAATAGTTTATAGCATTGTGAAATTTCAGTTATACCTTGTTACTTGTCAGTCACCATGTAAATGTGCCCCTTAACCTCCTTTGCCCACCCTCCAACCACCTTCTCCTCTGGTAACCACTAATTTGTTCTCCTTGTCTGTGTGGTAGTTTATCTTCCATATGAGTGAAATCATAGTGTTTGTTTAGCTTATTTTGTTTAACGTAACAACCTCAGCGTTCTTTTATGTTGTTGTAAATGGGACAATTCTGTCGTTTTTTTCTGGCTGAGTAGTATTCCATTGTGTGTGTGTGTGTGTGTGTGTGTATATATACACATATATATGTATATATGCCACATCTTTATCCAGTCATCACGTGATGGGCACTTAGGTTGCTTCCATGTCTTGGCTATTGTGAGTAATGCTGCAATGAACTAAGGAGTGCAGAAGTCTCTTTGAATTGTTGATGTCAAGTTCTTTGGATAGATATCCAGTAGTGGGATAGCTGTGTCATATGGTGTGTCTATTTTTAATTTTTGGAGAAATTTCCATACTGTTTTCTATAGTGGCTGCACCTCATTTTTACTGTATAAATATATAAGGTATTTTGGCATGTCTGGATAGCAAGAGAGACTGGTTGGCTCTTTTTGAATGGAAAAAAGTTAATGTAATATTCACATTTTTCAAAAATTGTTTATGTCCACTCTAAATTCTGGCCAGGTATGGCGATGGGCATATGTCCATCCCTCTTGTGACCTCAACTGAATGGTGTTAAACCTGATAAAGGAAACCTGTGCGTTTATGTGTTATAGTTACTGCTACTCATTTCTCATGAAGAGCTGGAGACTTACTAGATAGAACTGAACTAGGCTTTACTGACAATGGAAACTTAATTCAGTCCAAAAGTTAGAGATTTAGTTAAATTTGGATTTTCAGGTAATAAAGTTGACCTCTTTCTGCTTTGTAGGTTAAGTGCTTTTGTCATTTTCTGTTTTTTTGGTGAGGAAGAATGACCCTGAGCTAATATCTACTTCCAATCCTCCCCTTTTAGCTTGAGGAAGATTGTTCCTGAGGTAACATCTGTGCCAGTCTTGCTGTACTTTGTATGTGGGATGCTGCCAGAGCGTGGCTGCATAAGCAGTGTGTGGGTCCACACCCGGGATCCGACCTCACAAACCATTCCAAAGGGGAGTGTGTGCACTTATCCACTATGCCACTGAAGGGAGGTGGCCCAAAGTGCTTTTGTTTCTTAGTAATAGGGTAGGCTGTTGACTTAATTTAGGAAACTCAAGATTAGGACTGTCCATTCCTTTCTGCAATCATTTTCCCTTTTTAGCTTCCATGTGTTTTTATTGTATGCTCTTCATTTTACCAGAATAGAAAGCAAGCTGCTTTTTCAGTAATTGAAATAGGTTAATTGATTTAGTACATACCTTCTTTTCTAAGTAGGCTGTTTCATTACAGTAATGGTATATGTGCTAATTAAATGTTGTAGTTAGTATAACAATTTTCTGAAATAGCACAGCCTCTTAAAACATTTAAACCACTGTTAGCTACTGAAATAGAGTTTGAGGATTCTTTTTCTTACTGTCTTTGTCCCCAAATTTGCCAAACTTGCTTCCCACCCCGTTTTTTAGGTTTAAATAAAAATTCTGTTAATTAAGCAATAACTGATTTGTAGATTTTTTTTACCCTATTGCAAGGTAATTTAAAGACTAGTGGTTTAAACAGTTTGTTTTCCTGTTCCAGTTTTTTAACAGATGTTTTTGTAAGAAGCTGTGTTTATGTTAGGCTTTCAATTTTACATTTTCTGTTTTAGAAGGGCGCTATGTACCTCCTCACTTAAGGAACAGAGAAGCTTCCAAAGGTAGGTGGTTGTGGCAACTTTGTATCCACTTTTTGCTGTATATAGAAGTTAGTCAAAGGTTAGGGAAAATGAGGTAGGTTTGGGAAGTGCACATATACATGTTTTTCTCCTATGCTTCTGTTTTAAAGAAGCACTACCTCACTTTGAACGAGTTTATGTTGTATGATGGATAATTCTTACTTCTTTTTGACCAACTGTGAGTCCAGAGTTTCACTACTATAGTTTCACTCTTCAGGTGCTTTATCTGTTTTTTTTTCTGCTTTTTCTCCCCAAATCTCCCCGGTACATAGTTGTGTATTGTAGTTCTGAGTGTCTCTGGTTGTGTTATGTGGGATGCCGCCTCATCATGGCCTGACGAGTGGTGCCATGTGTGCACCCGGGATCTAAACCGGTGAAACCCTGGGCCACTGAAGCAGTGTGTGCGAACTTAACCTCTTGGCTTTGGGACCGGCACTGCTTTACTGTTTGTAAACATTGACAACATGATTTCAGTTTGAAAGAGGTATGTTTGTGTATCTATGGGGGTACCCTATTCCTTAAAAGAACCACATGGCAATAAAGTCCTACCTACTGCTGTCTTGAAATGTTCCCACAAGAGAAATGGAGTTACTGCAGAATAGTTAACAGTTGTAGGATTATGGCTTTGGGCACACTCAATAGATTGGAGAGATTACTTTAAAGAGCATCCTGAAAGTCTGGTGGAGCGAAGTAGACAACACCGACACTACTTCTGTTTATTTACTTCTTTTAGATGTTTTTAGACTAAACCAGATTGATTGATTATGTATTCTTCAACTGTTTCCTCATGTCTCTGTTGGTAGATTACTACCAAGTTACCTTCTCCACATTCTTAAATTGAAAAAGCACCTGTTATTCACAGTGCCACTTGATATATAGAGCCCTTTATGAGTACTTTGAGCAAAATTCAATGCCTGCATTTGGAGTTTCATTTATGAATTTTGAAATTCTCTGTTCTGATACATCTGACAAGTTTTTACTGCTGTAATCATGTAGTAGATCCCTTAGTTTAAGCTTTTCTTTAGGTAAGTGGTTTTATCTGACATAACATTTTATTTTGCTGAGAATTCCAAAATGGATATTGTATGTGGCATATAGTATATTTTGTAAATTCATCAACTTCTGTACTTACAGTTTGTGAAATTTATATTTAAGGATGGAACATAACTAAAAAGCTGACTAACTTAAAGTTGGCCTAGCTTGCCCCCTTTGAGATTAAATTTGGAGAAAGTAATTGGGATTCTTCTGAGAGCAGTCTTAACTTTAATAAGGAGGCTTGCTGCAGTCTTGTTAAAATAATCTCATTGGAGAGTAGGCTCCTGTTTTACTGTTTTTGGTCTATTGCAAACTTTGATGCTTAGGATGAATGGAACTTAAATTTTTACTGTGATAATGTATAGGTAACAGTAGTATCTTTGTGTTGTAAGTTGTTACTCTCTTAGGGTGTTCATTCAGTACATTGTTCTTAGACTCTGAGGTTCTTTGCTTAATACAATAATTTGCAGTGCAAAAGAAGATTAAAGGTAGTAAAAATTTTATATGCTGATGAAGACCGTTTATCTAAATCTTGGTTCTCTTTTTCAGTGTTTTGATAAAAATAATTCCACTGACTCTTGGTGTCCCACAACGATAAGATAAAGGGAGGCTGTGTCTGAAGAGCTGCTTTGGAAAGACAGGAATCATGTAAAAGTATTGTCAACTTCTAATTTTTGCTTTTTTTTCCTGAAGGATTCTATGATAAAAACAGTTCAGGGTGGAGTACTAGTAAAGACAAGGATGCATACAGCAGTTTTGGATCTCGAGATTCTAGAGGAAAGCCCAGTTACTTCAGTGATCGTGGAAGTGGATCAAGGGGAAGGTAAATTATTCTTAGCTTGCATGTGTGTATACAGCAGCAATTTAAGAATCAGCTCCTAGTTTGATAATGTTGTTTTTGTTTGTACTTTCCTTGATCTTGATGTTTTTTCCCTAACAGATCATTTTTCTATTACAGATTTTAATCAAAATCTTGGCTAATTGTTAGCTCTAAAAGGTCTTTAATCTGTTAAGCAGAAATTACATGCAATAAGAATATGCTGTTTGACAGAATGAATCAATTATTATGGCTTCTCTGTGGCAATTTAAACATTTTTTATGATTGCAGCGGTGTGATATATTGATCTTAAGAATTTAGTATTGTAGTCAGTCTTGTATTGTTTTTCACAAACAAGATTAAATCCCTGAAAACTTTGTCTTGCCACGTACGTTGATTTTACTTTATATCAACTTAGAACTTAGTACGGTTGGCATTCATGTTATTCCTTTGCTTCTCTATCACCAGATATGTTTAGATTATCGTTTATAAAGTGAGGATGAAAGTACATATTAGTTGCAAGTATTATAAAGTTTAGTTCTTAGCCTGATTTAAGCTGTGTAGTTTTATAGAAAGCTGAACAAGGATAAAAAAAGGATTAAAACTTTTTTTATTGGATTAACATTGGTTTATAACAAATTTCAGGTGTACCTCATAATATATTTCGAATTCTGTGTAGATTACATCTTGTTCACCACCCGAAGACCATGGATTTTTTTTTTAATTGAAGATGTAGTTTGCATAAGCACTGGATGATTAGCCTTATCTCACAAGTGAGATAGTGTAGAATTGTTGACATCCTTGAAAGCTACTTGTGACCAATAATTCAACTAATATACATTTCTAGAGAGGTTATAATCCTGGCTTAATGACATAGTCTGATCCTTTGTTTGTGTTATTCAGGTTTGATGATCGTGGACGGAGTGACTATGAGGGTATTAGCAGTCGTGGGGACCGGACTGGCTTTGGCAAATATGAACGCAGTGGACACAGTCGTTGGTCTGACAAATCAGATGAGGATGATTGGTCAAAACCACTTCCTCCAAGTGAACGCTTGGAGCAGTAAGTTTTTGAAATGTATGTTGATTATTCTGAAGCTTACGACCTAGCATAACACACGTAATAATTCTTTGATTTCAGGGAACTCTTTTCTGGAGGAAACACTGGGATTAACTTTGAGAAATATGATGACATACCAGTAGAGGCAACCGGCAATAACTGTCCTCCACATATTGAAAATGTAAGTTTTGTTTGACTTCTTAACGGTACTTTAAAGTTATTACTAAAAATTTCATGGGGTAATGAAAAAGGAATGATTGAGATAATGTCACCGTATTAGTAATCCTGAAGTAGAAAATGGGTATCAAATACATGAAGAACCCAAAAACTGCTTCATTGTAGATTAGACTCAGGAGTTCATTTTCTTAAAAAAAAAAAACAATATTTGTATGTAAAATCAAAGGAACTGTAAACTCACTCACTAGTAGGTATTTAATTGGTTGTCATTCTTATGTTACTGTAAAACAGAAATTGCAACAGATAAGCTATTTCTCCTTATACCTGTGTTTGACCTGGTTAAATTTCTTTGACAGTTCAGTGATGTTGAGATGGGAGAAATTATCATGGGCAACATTGAGCTTACTCGTTATACTCGCCCTACTCCAGTGCAAAAACATGCCATTCCTATTATCAAAGAAAAAAGAGACTTGATGGCTTGTGCCCAAACAGGTAGGCTCACTTGATAGAGAATAGGTTAATATTTTAACTGGGCTTGCTGTAAAAATAGTAGATTCTGTAGGAAGGCCTCAGTCCTATATTTAGCCTGATTTTGATTTAGGTAAAGATTAGCTGGGTAGGTCTCTTTTTGTCTTAGATCTTTGGATGAAACTAGTAATCTTCATGGGGCTGTCTTGGGGAATTCTGTAACAAATTGTCAGCCTGGTTTTGCTGCAACAGGAGAGTGGAGAGTATTGTAAATGCCATGGAGGGAAAGTGAGCAACATAATTGGAATAGGAAACATAAAATCAAGGAAAAGCCTGTGATCCTTAAAAATGGGGGTGGGGAAAAGGAAAAGGTGCTTCCTTCCCTCTGGTATTTTGTGAATTGGCACTTGGGAAGGCACAGATGGTCCTTTATCAAAATTTGACGTGGGTAAAAGACTGGCGAAAATTCCTTTCCATTTATATTAAGAATTAGAAGTAGATTTTTCGTATCTATCTCTGGCCATTGGGCCAAGCCCAGCAGCACCTGTGTTTTAAAGTTTTATGGAAATAACTACACCCATGGCTTATATTTTGTGAAGACTGACAAAGACTGGCTTACAAAGCCCTTTTCTGCTTATTACACTCTTCAGAAAGTTTGCTGACTCCTGCTTTGCATTCCAATGGTATAACAATGAAAAAGGGTTGTAATAGAAGTTGACAGCACTTCACAGGCAAAATGGTTGTGTTTTTGTACAATTTAAAATGCAGAGAAGTGAATACTGTGTTGTGTAAAATGGATCACACTAGTCAGTTGACAGTTCTTTAACTATGTAAATATGTTGTTTTTTCCTGAAAATTAGGCATAGAGCAAGTAAAATTTTATTTTATTCAAAGTTAACATGCAGTATTTTTTGAACAGGGTCTGGAAAAACTGCGGCATTTCTTTTGCCCATCTTGAGTCAGATTTATACAGATGGTCCAGGCGAGGCTTTGAAGGCTGTGAAGGTAAAGATTTCTTTATAAAATGAGTTTTTGCTTTGAAAAAGTTTGGTAAATATCTGTTAGGATGGTTCTTTCTAAGCATTATGAAATAGACTTTGTCGTCATTTCTTTTGATTTTTCTTTTCAATCCATTTATCCAATGAAAACCATTTTTAGATGTAATCTTTAGATTACAGAAAGAATTTTGGTGTCATGAACTTTAAAAAAGAATAAAAAATTTGGGGTCTTAGAGTTTAATTTTTAAATTATACTTATTTCTTAGGAAAATGGAAGGTATGGACGCCGTAAACAATACCCAATCTCCTTGGTTTTAGCCCCAACAAGAGAGTTGGCTGTACAGATCTATGAGGAAGCCAGAAAAGTAAATATGCATTTTATCAATTATTGCCGTTTTCATTAATCCTAATGATACATTCGTGACCACTGAATAAATTCTTTGCTTATAGTTTTCGTACCGGTCTAGAGTTCGTCCATGTGTGGTTTATGGTGGTGCTGATATTGGTCAGCAGATTCGAGACTTAGAACGTGGATGTCACTTGTTAGTTGCCACACCAGGACGTCTAGTGGATATGATGGAAAGAGGAAAGATTGGATTGGACTTCTGCAAGTAAGTTAATTTTTTTATATGGGGTGTAACTTTGTTTTCTGTTAATGATCATTAATTTTTTAGTATTTTTCTACTGTTGTCTTAGTTTTAAGGTGAGAAACTAACTTTAATAATTCAACTTTCTCCGTTTTTGGAAATACGTTAACCTTAGTTTTGGCTTGAAAATTACAGTTAACCTACATGGTTCATTGGAACAGAGTCAAATAATAGCTAATCATAGTCTTATAATTTGGCCGTGTCATCCATTTGTGTTTCACTTGTGTTAAATTAGGAGGCCAAAATGTTAGTATAAATGTATTCATAATTAATTATAGAGACACCTATACTCAGTGATTAGTTTCTCACCATACTCTAAATTGAGTCTTTTTCATAACAGATACTTAGTGTTGGATGAAGCTGATAGGATGCTGGATATGGGATTTGAACCTCAGATACGCCGTATAGTTGAACAAGATACTATGCCACCAAAGGGTGTTCGCCATACCATGATGTTTAGTGCCACTTTTCCTAAGGAAATACAGGTATTGTTTGATAACTTTCTTTTTTAGAACATGTGTGTTTATAAGTAATAAGCTTAGATAATTAAAAAAATTAAGTAGGGGGGCTGGCCCCGTGGCCAAGTGGTTAAGTTCACACGCTCTGCTGCAGGCGGCCCAGTGTTTCATTGGTTCAAATCCTGGGCACGGACATGGCACTGCTCATCAAACCATGCTGAGGCGGCATCCCACATGCCACAACTAGAGGGACCCACAACGAAGAATATACAACTATGTACCTACCGGGGTGCTTTGAGGAGAAAAAGGAAAAAAGAAAATCTTAAAATAAAAATAAAAAATTTAAGTAGGTAAGTTAAGGTTTTTTCTCTTTTCAGATGCTTGCTCGTGATTTCTTGGATGAATATATCTTTCTGGCTGTAGGCAGAGTTGGCTCCACCTCTGAGAACATCACACAGAAAGTAGTTTGGGTGGAAGAGTTGGACAAACGATCATTTTTGCTGGACCTCTTAAATGCAACAGGTAATACAGTGAATGCTAATGGCGTCAGGTATCATGAAAATCTGTTCGGATTCCTTTAGCTCCTACCCTTTTGCTCATCTTTTTAAGTGTTATAACAAAGCTTATTTTAATTAGCTCCATGTGTGCGCTTTTGAATGCAGGGCGTTAAGCCAGTTAATATTTAGATCATGCAGTGATGCTGAGTTCCTGTTGGTAAACAAAACCTTAATGTGTAATTTTTCAGGGAAGGATTCACTGACTTTAGTGTTTGTGGAGACCAAAAAGGGTGCTGATTCTCTGGAGGACTTCTTATACCATGAAGGATATGCTTGTACCAGTATCCATGGAGACCGATCACAGAGAGATAGAGAGGAGGCCCTTCACCAGTTCCGCTCAGGAAAAAGCCCAATTCTAGTGGCTACTGCTGTGTGTATATTTTTATTTTTGAGTTAAGCATATTTGAATATTGCTCTCTTGTAACAAAAGTTATTTTTCAGGTGGCTGCAAGAGGACTAGACATTTCAAATGTGAAACATGTTATCAATTTTGATTTGCCAAGTGATATTGAAGAATATGTACATCGTATTGGCCGTACGGGACGTGTAGGAAACCTTGGTAAAGTGTTTAGTTGTTTGATGGTTTGACAGAGAGTCTTAGTTATTAGAACCCTTATTTTCAAGGGAAAACTGACATCATATGTCAGACAACTGGAAGTTTTTGTTTCAATGTTTAATTTGGTTACATTGTAATTATAATGTCATATTTTTGTTTTTTACGTAGTGTTATGTGTATGAAAGTAACACTGGGCTTATGGAAACCTAGACTTTATGTACTTTTTTGGACTTTTGTAGGCCTTGCCACCTCATTCTTTAATGAGAGAAATATAAATATCACAAGGGATTTGTTGGATCTTCTCATTGAAGCTAAACAAGAAGTACCATCTTGGTTAGAAAATATGGCTTATGAACACCACTATAAGGGTAGCAGTCGTGGACGTTCTAAGAGGTACAGATTGTTTTGAGTCTTCATTTTTATTGTTACTTGCTTTGGGCGGGAAGTTATGTCCAGGGTTAACTAAAACACTGCCACTACTTTTAAATACTTTGGCCAGGGGATATTAGGAAGGGCGATAGGGAGTTAAATTTAAGTATCAGCTCTTAACTCCCCGAGGACTTTGGAAACACTCCTTGAGGAATTGCCCACAAAGGGAATTGAGCTCAAGAATATTTGAGCATTGGGAAGTTTTTGCATGGGAGCTGTCATTTTAATTGTATTTCACACTCATAAATCACCACACAATGTTTTCCTTTAGAATTTGAGCATTGGGAAGTTTTTGCACGGAAGCTGTCATTTTAATTGTATTTCATACTCATAAATCACCACACAATATTTTCCTTTATAATAGTAGATTCAGTGGAGGATTTGGTGCCAGAGACTATCGACAAAGTAGCAGTTCCAGCAGTTCTAGCTTTAGTAGTAGTCGTGCAAGCAGCAGCCGCAGTGGTGGAGGTGGTCACGGCAGCAACAGAGGATTTGGTGGAGGTAATAATAATTTTTCTATCTTTGAATATAAAATCTTTTTCTATTTTTTTATATCTTTGGCAAAGACTTTTTTTTTTCCTTTTTCAAAGCACAATTTATTGGAGAAATTTTCATTTCCAAAGAACAAAACATCCAAAACTCTAAATTTCTGTTAGGCTTATATCAAAATACTTGAGAAGGATACTTAACGACTGACCTTATTTCTCTTTTTAAACATTTCTTGATAGGTGGCTTTGGAGGCTTCTACAAGAGTGATGGATACGGAGGAAATTACAACTCCCAGGGGGTTGACTGGTGGGGCAACTGAATCTGCTTTGAAGCAAAGCCACCCTTTCAAATAAGCTGATATGGAAACCACATGTAACTTAGCCAGACTATGTGTAGCTTCAAGAACTTCCAGTACATTACCAGCTGTGATTCTCCTAAAAATTCAAGGGAACTCAAAGTCACAAGAAGAAAAGAAAGGAACAATCAAATAGCCCTATTCAGAAGTTGGTTTGAAAACTCAATTGCTATAATTTGGGTTAACTCCCCTTGTGCTTATTTCCACCCAAACTGCATTAATAATTTTGTGACTGAGGATCATTTGTTTGTTAATGTACTGTGACTTTAACTTTAGACAACTTATTATTTTGATGTCCTGTTGGCTCAGTATGCTCAAGATATCAGTTGTTTTGACAAATAAATTTACTGAACTTGGGCTAACATCAAACCTTGGCACACAGGTGTGATACAACTTAACAGGAGTCATCAGTTTTTTCATAAATATTATAAGGGAAAGACTTTATTATTTGCAGACTGAGGGAGAAAAACATCTTACAGCAGGATTGGTTTCTAACATGGCAAACTATACTAAGTTAAAGTTGTTACTTGCTCACTCTATCCTGGATAGGCACTTCGAACCTTGTGGTCTTCAAATAAGCCATTCCAGTCATGAGGTGGCATGTACGAATATATCCATACATTTTTCACAGTGTTCTTTGAAGTTAATGCAAGTAAATACAGCAATTCCTCTTTATTATTTAGGTTTTTAATTCTAGGTTAGGCAAATGTGGGCATACTATTACAGATACGGTTTAAAGTTTTGATAACAAAAGTGTTTGGGGAGATTCCACATAATTAGATTTTTTAAATGCCTGCCATAAATAAAACTGAAATGTAGAATGGCTGACTGTGGCAGTGACCAGTCCTCTTTATGGACATGGTTGGATTTTGGTCTTTAATGCATGCTAGTGTTGATGTTTTTTGGTCAAGAGGATATGAACAGAGAGGATTATGCAGCAGGCTTTATTTTAATGCAGAATTCACATTACTCTGTTTAAGCTGCGTTGAAATGTTAAAATGGCTTACACTTGTAGACTTTGTAAATCAGAGTAACAGCAAACTGAAATCCTTGAGATCACACAGGTTGGAAATATGTACTAATAAACTGCACAAGGTGTCATTTCTATATAGTGCAGTTTTAGTCTATTTTAGTTGCATAGGTTTCCATTGTATTTATAGTCTCTTTTATGCTAAATTTGGCCAAAGATGATCATCCACCTCTGAAAATGCCTCTGCCACTTTGGGAATTCTGTGCTGGTTTTGTGGCCAGAATGCACTGATCTTTACAATGGCGTTAAGAAGGCAAAAATTCCTTAAAAGTGCAATAGATTTTTAAGCGTATTGTGCCTTGTTCTAAAACTTTATTAAGTAGGTGCACTTGACAGTATTAAGGTCATTTGTTACGGTGCTATTTCAATTAGTAGAGGTTTAGACTTGTACATTTTGCCCATAACTTTTTACGAAGCACTTATTTTATTGCACATTCAGAAAATTTTATATATGTGTCTTGTGTGCGTGTCCTTAAACTTCCAATCTTATTTTGTCTCTTGGAGATTGTTGAACGCATCTTGTGAAGAACTAGATTATAAAATTTTGTTTGGGACCATGGAGTGATAGTTGAGAAGAAACCTATTTGCACATGACAGATTTTAGATACTTTTTGCTGCTAGTTTGTGTAATATTTATTGAACATTTTGATGAATATTTATTTTTGTAAGCCTAAAAGTGATTCTTTGAAAGTTTAAAAAAAACTTGACCAAAAGACAGTACAAAAACACTGGCACTTGAATGTTGAATGTCACCGTATGTGAAATAATATATTTTGGGGTAGTGTGAGCTTTTAATGTTAGTCCTATTAAACTTGAGTCACATTAAGCAAACCCGGCACTGGCAATGTAGCTAACTGTAACTTTCTGACAAAATTTAAGACAAAATTGGCAACTTGAAAGTAAAACATGCCAAGGTTTTGATACACTTGTCTTAAAATATTAATGAAAAATTTCTAAACACTGATATGAAGTGTCCACATTCTCAGAGGTTCTCAGATTTGTTTAGTTTTTTGTTTTGCTTTGTTTTCAGTAACTGTCTGGCATATTTGCAATCCTCAAACATGTGGTTATTCTTGTGTATTGCCATAATCAGTGACTTACATTCAGTTTTAGGATTTAATCTTGCTGAATGTAGACTTTAAACCTCAAGTCACTGTATGTTTTAGTAATTCCTTATTGTATTAGTTTTAGTTGCTAGCACTGCATGTGCTGTTTATTCTGATTTTACTAAAATAAAAAGTTGAACACCATGTTTTTGTTGTCAGTTGTGACTTAATCAGAAAGGTAGAGATGAAATTTTGCTCCCAGCCTGAAGAATTGGAGATCAGATTTCTTGGTTATCCACCAAAGCTGTTTATGAAATAACCTCTTTGTAAAGCCGAAAATACTCCTGTGCCTTAAGTATTTGAATAAATGATGAAGGTGGTGTAAGGTTTGAGTATAGATAAACAGGATTTTTAATACAACATCAGCAACATCAGAAATCTTCATGGCCAAATAAGGTGTCTGGCTGCACACCCAGTTGGGTAAACTGTGGCGCATAGGTTGCTGAGAGACCAAAGACCCAGACACAGTGAACAAGATGTATAGGTTTATTGAGAGTTATTTACAGGGAAGGTCTAGCTGAACAGCAAGGTGCACCCACTACTGTCCCCTGAGAGAATCTTGGTTAAGTAGGCAGAGGAACAAAAGCTGCATGCATGTCAAGGGGGATCAACCCTGTTATGACCTGTGTACCAAGCACCAGGGCACCCCCGGAGGGCCTATGTGTTCCCTCAGACCATGAGGGTCTTTGTGCTAACTCTCCCACAAGAAAGCAGCTGGGTTGGCCAAGCCCAGGACCCTTACCATGAGCTGTCTGATAGGCCAGACAAGCAGCCTGAAGGACACATGGTTTTTAAAGCTGCACGTCAGCTAATGCCCCTACTCTCCACCGTCCAAGTATCCAAATGGACTGTAACAGTCTTGTTTGTGCCAGATTTTTGTGGTTTCCCTTGAGCTGGACACAGGAGCACTGTAGCTTAACACCACACAGCAGTAGGACAACATGAAAATAAATGAAAGAAATAGAAAATCAAAAACACTAAAGAAAATGTGTCACCAGGTGGAGGGGAGTAGGAATGGGAAAGTGGGTGGCGTTCTTCCATTCTCACAGGGCTCTCCGGTCAGAAGCGTTAGCAACTTTAGAGATACCATGGTAACTGGTTGAAGTTAGGCAGTTTGCTGCATACTGAGCAGTTGGAGTGGTTTTGTAAGTCAACAGTGGTGTGCTGGAGCAGTGACAAGGTTAGCAGGTGTAAAGGTGAAAATAAGGTGTTTAGAGGGAAGTAAAACGGAGATTGTGACTGTCCAGCAAGACACATGCAGTTGCAGTGTTTTAGTCAGTATGGTACTGTCCTGTGGTTTCAGACCAGGCCAACAATACTACACTGCTTGTTCATTTGATGTGGGTGCCATGGGGCTAGAGGTAAAGGATGAGGGAGGGACAACAATGCACCAGAGGGAAAGGATGAATGTACTTTGGGGAATTGGAGTTCCTGGATTACTAAATTTGGAGGCTTTGGGGGGCCTAACCGCAATGAAGGGTGTCACTGTGATGTCTTGCTTTAAATCTGTTTCTGGCTGAGACACCACAGCAGCAGGGCTGTGCCTGCCAGTCCCAGTACCAAGAGACCTTGTAGGTCCCGATAGGGAGTTTTGTAGCAGAGAGAAAAGCAAGTGTTCTAAGTTCCTATCTGTGGTTGTGGTTTCTGTCTTTGATTACTCTTTGTGTATGGACATACTATTATATCAGGTCCTTGTGTCAACATTTGATATGCACTGGGTTGAGTGCACTTCACATTCATTTAGTTGACATTACACTTGCCAGGCACCTGTGGGCCAGGGTCCCGTCTTCTGTCGTCAGTTGTCTTAGCAAGCTGTTTGTTCCATCAGTCCTGTGGCCATGGGATTGTATGGCAGGTGAAAATGCCAAGGTATGTCCATTTGATAAGTCCATGTCTGTAGCTGGTGGCCAGTAAAATGTGTGCCTTGGTGACTGTTGATGTCCGTGGGACCACCATATACAGGACAGAGGTGTCCCAGGCCTCTTGTTTTCTGTGTGGCCCTTTTGCTGGAATGTAGTGGTTCTCTAGATGTTCCAAGACGAGTGAGAGCATACAGGCAGCCATCAGAAAGAGGCAAGGGCCTGATGTAATCTACCTGCCAGTGTTGAGTTGGCTGGTTCCTTCTGGCAGTTTGTGTGTGTCCAGGGGAATGGCCCAGGTTCTCTGCAAAGGTCAAGAAGGGCACACCTGACAGAAAGCATAGTGCAGGGGGAGGCCCCAGGCCTTGGCAATAGCGTAGAGGGTCCTTTGTGTCCAGTCTTTTATGTAGGCATTTTGCCACTCTTTCAGCTGGCATTTCTTCCAGGAGATGGATCAGAGCTAACTTCTCTGCTTGTTGGTTTCTTGGTGGCATTGTCACCTGACAGTCAGACACATGGTACACTGTTAGTATTACCCGGACCTATTGCCAGATACATCTTAGAGTTCCTTCCCGCAAAATGGGTAGGCATTAATGGTCCACTTTTCTTGCATCCATTGTACCACCCATAGGGTGAGCATCTTTCCTCAATTGGGACCAGAAGCCAAGGAGCACTCGTTTGTTGTCTTGCCTCTGCCAGAGACCCCATCTCAACCCCTCTGGGTAACTGGAAATGTGCAATTCACATGGTGTCCTTGTTTTAAAACATCCAAGGACTTGGTTTTTTTGTTACTTTGGCTTAGGTGAAGGCCACCAGTTTGCTGTTCTCCTAGTCCCCGATAATACCCATTTGCACCAATTTTTAAAGAAGACAGACAGCCTGTATCTTTTCTATAACAGTAGCAGGAACTGCTTGTGTCTTACCTGACCAAACAATACCCAAGTATTTGACAGATAACCCAGATCCTTGTGCTTTGTTGTTTACTACCCATCCTCGTTGGCATAGGTGGGCGACAAAAGAGCAGGAAGCTTCCTGGAGGTCTGGCAAAGACTCAGAGGCTAACATGGCATCATCAATATAATGAAACAAGGCAACATCAGAGGATTTTGTCCACCGAGTAGTGTTACAGAAGTGTTGCAGGGTGGAGTGAAAAGCGATGGAAGTTGTTTTGCTTATTTCCAACAGCAAAGTGTCTTCTGTTCTGTGGACCAATATATTGTTGTTTTCACATGTGGCCTGGGGTTCCCCAATAACATGGCATTGCAGGGATGAGTTGAGGTCCTTTGGCCCTCCGCTAGTCGAGGGGGCTCGGGTGTTACCAGGCTGTCACTTGAGATACTGTTAAAGCCACTAGAACAGCATTTGGGTATCATTTTTCCCCCTGAGGGGTGCTTGTTGATCACCAGGGGTGTGGCAGCTGCCCCCATGCAGACTGCTCGCTCTCAGATTTGTTGAGCCTCAGTCACACCACAGCCAGAGAAGAGGGAGGGGTAGGGAGTCCTGGCCACCTGCAACTTAGGTCTTAGCATCTTGCTTTACTCAGCCTTTGTACCAGTGCTGGGGTGGTTGGACCATGCACTCACTGCACTTTTCCTGCCCCCAGAGGCACTTTCTGTGTGTAAACCAGACCTAAAGGTTGGGGCTGGTCAAACCTTTATCCTCTCATCAGACTCCCACAGGCATGTTGACAGAGCTTTGGTAGTTTCGGCTTGAACCAGCTGTGCTTCCCTTTTTAATTTTAATTTTTCTTTTACCTGTCTCACCTTTGTGTTAGCTTCCATTTTGTCTTTTGTTGCTAAGTAAATACTGGCAAGGAGGAGCCATCCCAGCACAGCAGCTATCAGCCAGGCTTCTGATTTCTTTCCTTCCTCATTTATCATGCCCTGGACTCACTTACCCTGCCTTTGTTACAAGCTGTCCTACAGAGGGAAGGGTTACCCCACAGCTGTAGCAACAGCCTGGGCCTCTCTTATGCCCAGGACTTTCCCCTAGGCCTTTTGGCATTTCAAGGCATACCCCATTCATGCAGTGGGCCCCATCCATCAAGGATGGTGGCCACCAGCCCCCACAGGGAGGACCCCAGCCAACCCAGAATTATCCCTGCAGATTTCCCCTTCCCATCCCCCATACTCTCAGCGCTCATATGGTTTTCTTTGGTCTACTGGGTAGCTCACCAGTTGCCTGGCCACTCGCCCAGTTGGGTGAGCTGTGGAGGATAGGTTGCAGAGAGACCAAAGAAAAGATCCAGAGACAGCGAATGAGACATGGGTTTACTAGGAGTTACTTACAGGGAAGGTCCAGGGGCAGCTGGCTGGACAGCAATGTGTACCCCTTACCATCCCCTGAGAGACTCTTGCTTAAGTTGGCAGAGGAACGAAGGCTGGATGCTTCCCATGGGGGATGTCCCTGTATGACCTGCATTCCAAGGACCAAAGACCCTACCCCTGCCCCCCGAGGGCCTCTGTGTTCCCTCAGACTGCAAGGGTCTTGGTGCTAACTAGCCCACAAGAAAGCAGCTTGGTTGGCCAAGCCCAGGACTGTTATGATGGTGAGTGTTTTTTAAAGGGGTGGTTTTCTGGCTAATGCCCCTACATGTAGCATGTATTGCATTGATCTATTTAAGGATCACGAATAAATTGTAGCAAGTCATTGATAGCAGGAATGGCATAGGTTCGCAGTCTCCAACTTTGGTTCTTTCTGTTGGCCGATAATCCATGACATACTGATGCAGGCAGCCAATGCCAGTTAATGGTGTTCTAAGAGCCAGTATTAACATGTTAACATTATAATAGATGTGAGGGAAAAAAAATTTTTTTTAAGGGAGTCACCCTCATTGTCCTTTGCATCCCCTTCTTGCAACTAACCCTCCCATCACTAAAGGGTAAGCACTATCCAGAATTCTGACAATATAGATTGGCTTTTGTCTGTTATTGAACTTTATGTAAATATGTAAAGGAAGTCATAGTTTATATTCTTGTATGGCTGCTTTTGGCATTACATCTGTGACATGAAATATTGTCTATAGTTGTAAGTCTCATTCTAATTGCTATGTTGAATTCAATTGTGTTGAACATCTGGGTTGTTTCCAGCTTGTGGCTATTATATTATTCATGACAATTATTAAAGAGGGTAAAGAAGACTTTATTCAAGAGGAACTATGCATTGGGTCTTGCAGTGGGGGAGCAGTTGGACTTAACTTCAAATGCAGCATGGGTAAATGAGAATTTATAGCCAAGGAATAAGTGGGGGTTCAGTGTATGGAAATTACTAAGAGGAAAGAAACACTTGGGGCAAGGAGGGATTCTGGCTAACTAACCTAACAGGACTCTTGCTCCCAGACAAGGATTATTAGACAACACCTGGAGGGAAAGAGGTAGAATGAAGAACTGCCCCATTGTCATCGAGAGAGATGAGACATGGAGGATGGAATTCTGGATAAAATGACTTAAAATTCTTGCTAAAATTGGACAGTGCAACAGAAGTCTAAAAGTTGAGGCCTAGTTGAAAAAGCTCAGAGAAGCCTGAGTAGAGTTTGGTCAGGATCTTTGTCAGCTATTACAAGTTGTGGTATACATGTGCATTTCTCTTGGGTGCATTCTAAAATGCAGTTGCTGGGTTGCATGTCATACATGGCTTCATTAGATATTACCACTTTTCCAAAGTATTTATATTATTTTATGCTTCTTCCACAGTTGTATAAGAGATCTGGTTGCTCCACATTGTCACCATTACTTGGTTTATCATTTTTCATTTTAGATATTCAAGTGGGTGTGTATTGATATCTAATTGTCTAATTTGTGTGTTTCTGATGACTAATGTTTTACATTTTAGCCTTTTCATTGAGGTTCATGCAGCCAAAAGGGTTAATATTATCAATTTGGGACATATTCACATACTTAAAACTAAAATGACATGCTATCTGGGATTTGTCTTTCCGGAAAAAAAGATAAATGGTATGTGAAATTGGATTAGCAGAATGTTGATAATTGTTAGTTGAGTGATGGGAACATAGGGTTTCAATAAACAAGCCTGAAATTTTGTGTTTGAAAATTTTCCATATTAAAAATTAGTAAACAAACTATTTATAGAACACACAGAGTGGGAATTCGGCAGTGAAACTGATAGTAACTGAAAGTAATTTTTCCTACTGGTGAAAAAGCTCTCCCAATGCCCTTCCCCCTAGCCCAGTCATGAATGTTGTCTGCCCAATGTGGATTGCATTTGTCTCCTTCAGGACTCACACCCAGTTCAGAAATTAATAGGGTTTTTTGCCCACTTAATAGGGCAATTGTCCAGTTTGCTCATTTCTAGGGTTATGGGTTCATCAGCTTAAGCTTTAGAGATTGCTTGATGTGCTGGGATCTGGGGTCCATGACAAGAAGTTTGTCTTCCTCTGAAGATATATTTTTGTCGAACAAGATGAAATGAAGTTACCCTTGCAGAAGTAGAGATAAAGATCCTAGATGAATCTGTCCTGACAACAAAAATAAACTTGAAATGGTGCTGGGGGGGCCAGTCTGATCACATAATGGTTAAGTTCTCATGCTCTGCTTCCGTGGCATGGGGTTCACCAGTTCAGATCCCAGGCATGGGCATAGACACCACGCCTCTAGCCATTGCTGTGATGGCAACCCATATACAATACAGAAGAAGATTGGTGTGAGTGTTAGCTCAGCAACAATCTTTCTCAAGCAAAAAGAGGAAGAGTGGCAACAGATGTTAGCACAGGGCTAGTTTCCCTCACACACAAAAGAAATGTTTGCTGCTATATTACCTGAGTCTAGAAGTGTCTGGTTTACAGTGGTAGGTCAATAAATATGTTTTTTTAAAAAAATTGGTGCTGGTGTTTGCTGTGTGGCAGTTTTCTGCATGAAAAATACATAAGCTCTTTTAGAACTTTGTTTTGGTGCAGGGACATCTCTAGGATCGCTCAGGAATCACCAATAACTGAACACATGGCTATCCTGTGCCTCAGTAATTGCATTCATATGTATAAACAACCCAGCCAAAATACAAATGTATGTTCAAAAATAAGATAAGCATGTTCATAAAAGCACCCTATTTAATAGCTACAAATGGTAAGAGATAAATGGTATATTTATAAAACGAGATACTATACAGTAGTGAGAATAAGCATTGACATGTGATGAAGTCTAAAATGTTTAGCCAAAGAAGCCAGACACAAAATAATACCTATTATTCCATTTATAGAAGTTTAAAGATAGATCATAGTTAACACAGGTTAGCATCGTAGTTAACCTTGGAGTAGTAACTGGAAGAGGAAAAGAGAGAAGAGAGCTTCTGTTGTGTGCTAGTTAACGAATGGTCTATTTGTGAGTATAGTTACCTAGATATGTTTATAGATACATTCAGCACCTTTTTTATTGAGCTTAAATCAGCAATTATTGTGTTGTCTTTCTAGAAAATGATGTTCTCTTTCCATTGACCAGACAGGGAGCAAACAGAGTAAGGGACACAAGTCAGTTATTTTACAGAGCCATCTCTCCATTTTCAACACCTTGCATGATGCCTTGGAGTCTCAGAGTTGTCAGTGGCAGGTGCAGGCATGATAATAGCATGATAGAAGCTGCCCCTAAAGCTGCTTGCCAGCTCACCATCTAGTCAAACTGAGTCGGTGTTTGTTTTTTCTTGCTGATATGGGCAGTTCTAATCTAGGCTGCAGAGAAGTGAGACAGGCTACAGGGAAGTAGGGGCACACTGAGATCTGAGCTGAGGCTTTGTCTGTCCATAGATGACACTTAGGTATTGACCAGGGAAAATAACATGGTGCATCTTAGGGTTTCATGTAGTTTTCTTTAATTCAAAATTATTTTCCTAGTGGGCTTATGTTACAACAGTTTGTGTCTTAGAGTGACCCAGTGCACTCATCTCAGAACAGATCTGTTCACTGTTTAATTAGAGCTCGGGGAGATTTCTAGTCTCCCTGAGAAATTCTTCCTGTCATCAATAAGAGCCTCCACCTGGAGGAAGCTTTGTAGTGACACTTTCACTAGTTTTTCAGACTGGGAAGTTGTGTGGCTTTCTGAAAAGCAAAGGATCAGAGATTAAGATGAATTTATTATAGAGATCTAAAAAAGAAGATTATGAGAGATAAGACGCTTAATAAAAGTTAAGGTTTGAGGCAGTAGCCCCTGAGGTATCCACTGATTTTTAAAAAGCTTTCATTCCACAGCCACAAATGAATGTATTCTCAGGCCAGCAAATAAAATTCCAGGAAGCAAGAAAAAAAGTCTGCAGCAGTTGAGAACTATGTAATGAATCTTTTATGTGAATAGCTGTTTATTCTCAATAACTTTCCACATAAATCCATCCCACAAAGCAAAAACTGACATTGCTGTGTACAGTCACCTTTCCTGAATTTTGGCTGCTATAAGGGTGTGCACACTCATAGTGGCCCTCACCCAGTCATCTATAGGATTTAGTTATAAGCCCAGGGAAAAGAAGAACTATGTCTCTTCTCTTACCCATCTCATAGGGAAACTGCAGAGCAAAGCAAAGGAATAAATGGCCATACCTTACAATTTTTATAAGTTGATAATACAGGGAGGGGAAGGGACTAATAGTATTTTTACGAAAAACAACAAAACCAAAAAACTCCCCATGTTTCTTTTCCTTGAAACTGAGAAACAACTCTTAACCTGTAATAGACTTGATATGGCACAGAATCCAAGGTGTAAGTCAATATTACAATTCTAACCTTTTGTTCCTAGCATAGTTTTTGTGATACTTTCTCCCAAACAGGAAGTTTAGAAGTTAGGAATACTGCTTGCCTTTGGCAGGTTTGTTTCCTGCCCATATATAAAGATAATGTAGTCTCTCTAGGCAAAAATCAGGCAGATTTTCTTACCGTCTATTATAAAAGATTTGGGTTCCCTAAGCTCAGACTTCTCAGTTGTGATGCCAAAATCAACAGTAGTTTTGTGTGCAGCATCCACCTGAGCTAGAGACTGACTTCTTACCTTCAAAGTAGGGCAAACTTGACAATAAGGAAACTGAAGTTTAGTGAGTTTGTATCATGCTTCCCAACACCAGTTGCTACAGCTTTGTAATGTAACACAATCAGACTAAATGACATCTGGCCCTGCTGTTCATCATGTTACAGGTAATTGGTAACCTGCAAAGTTGTATCACTTTTACACAGCACATTCCATTCTTTGTTCACTGTGGCTTCCATGCTACCCACTCCCAAGGCACGTCTTAACGCCAGTTGGCTGATAAATACTTAGCAAAACTGTCCAGTGTCCTAGTAGGACATCACAGACACTAGGGCTTAGGCGAGATATTCTGGATATGCTACAATGTGGGAAAGACTCAAAGACAGGTAATCTAAGAAAACAGCCTAAGGCTCTCTTTTCCAATCTTGACTCCTCTTGAAAACTGAAGTTCACTTCCTAGGCCCACCCAAGATCACAGACTTAAGTCCAATGGCATTCCACATTGACACCATCCTTTACTACTCCAGCTTTGACAGGCTCATCAGGAGTCTACCCTGACCCTTTCTTGCCACAATACCCTAACCACTGGAAATTGGAAGCCGGAAAACATGGCAAAGGAGGTACTGTGTTGCTAGAGACTCTGTAGATTAGTTTTATCTAATAAAGTGCTATAGGAAGATGGGTTGGCCCAGAAAAACACTGAGGAAATTTTCTTTCCACCTCAAAAGGCACTCCCCACAAGATGGCCTAACAATGCCACAATTCCCATGATTGTGCCCATTACTCTCCTGCCCATCCCCTGCCCGTCAATCTTGCCAGGCTGTAAAGTGACATGAATTTCCCAGAACTGGTCCTAAAATGGACATTGATCTGGCCCATCATCAGGCTTTATCTGCTTTCATAGGAAGCTTTGAATTATCTTTGCTCTTCTAGAAGCCAACCACTTTACTTTATATGACCAACCCAAGTGAGTTGGTTATGCCACCCTCGAAGGGATGCCTATCACTCAGAAAAAGTCTCAGAAACGTTTACCATTGTTCTTCTCTTACTCTTCCTGGGCTAGAACTATTCGGCATACACATTCTTCTGTCAACAAAATGTGTTTCACTGTATTCTCAATTTTGTGATGTAGCCCTAGGATCTCAAAAAAATGTTTAATTTCAGGGCGTTGAAATTTGAGATAATGATTTGCACTGACAAGAGGTTAGACTATTTAAAATAAGGCCTTCCTCCAATATCTGAAAAATATGGTTGTTACCTGAATATTTGTATCTCTAACAGATATCAGGGAATTGAAAATTTTTATGATCATATGAGGATTTCTTGGTAGTGGAAATAGAAAAAAGTATATGACTTCCTCCACAAGTAACTTATTTTTGGACATGTAGTCTGGTAAATATTTGCAAAAATATTTCTAGGATTCTTCTAGGTTTAAAATTTGTAAATATCTGGAGATTGGATATCTAAAAAAGATAAATTACACATTAATAATCAGTGTTTAAGAACTTAGTCTGTATATTTCATGTGAATAAAAACAAAGTCAATCCTAAACCTAGTTTAATAATCTCACAACTGTAATTTAAACGAGAAAATCTTATTTATATGAATATAAGAAAGTATATTTCTCTATTAAATTGGGATACTATATGGTTTTATTTTATGTATTTCCAAAATAAGAGTCCTAGGAAGAGTAAAATACAAGTAGCTACTCCCAAATTTTTATTTTCCTTTTATCCTGAAAAAGTTTTTTAGCATCTATTATTTCCATAATTTAGTTCAACCACCTCTGATAATGGTGGCTGTCTGCTAGAAACAAACCTTGAAAAGTAAGCAGAAGTAGCTTTCACTGCCTGCAGTGGTGTTTTCTTCTGAGACAAAACTGTATGGATTTTTCTGCACGGCAGCCAATTCTGCAATTCTCTGATAATTCAATTCTGACACTAACTCCTAGAATTAGGACAGACACCACAGCTAAAGGACTCAGTCCCTCAAGATTGCCCCATCTTCAGACACCAGCTACTAAACAGGAGCCCACACTTCTACCTGCCTATTACAAATTTGGGAGTTCCCCCACCCGCCCTGCCCCCAACTCCAGGTTCAATAATCTGCTAGAACGACCGACAACTCAAGGAAACAGTTTACTTAATATTACTAGTTTATTTCAAAGGACTACAACTAAGGTACAGTCAAATGGAAGTGATGCACAGGGCAAGGAATGGGGAAGGAGGGGTGGTAAAGCTGTGCCATGCTCTCTCTGGACGTGCAACCCTCCAAGCACCTTGAGGTGTTCACTAACATGGAAACTCTGAATATCAGTGCTCAAGAGTTTTTACAACCCAATCTCTAATCATCCTATGTACACAAGAGGTCAAGGGGAGGGGTTGAAAGTACCTACCCTCTAACCAAGAGTTTGGTAGTAAAAGACACTTCTATCACTTGGGAAATTCCAAGGGTTTTTGGAGCTGTGTGTCATTCTTAATGTGTTTGTAAATTTACAGCTCTTTTAGAATAAGTTTTAGGAGCTCTGTGTCATTCTTAGTGTGTGTATAAATTTATAATTCTTTTAGAAGATAATTTAATACTATTTAGCAAATTGGCAATATTTATCTCAACTTAAACATGCATAAACTATTTGAAGAGTTCTACCTCAAGGAATTAATCCTCTAGATAATATTTAAACAAGTGGATGAAGATAAGTGTAAAATAATATTCATTATTGCATTGTTTGTAACAGAAAATACTGGAAACAATCTACTGGTCAATGATAGGAATTGGTTAATTAATTTACAGGGTGTCTTTCTTTTGAAAACAATAGAACCATTAAAAAGATTTAGGTAGATCTATATCCCAACTTCCCTGGGAAAAAGAATCTTAAGTGGGTCTGCTGCCCACCATGTAAATACACATGGTGGTGTGAGGGCAGGAATCTCATCTTCCTATTTCTAGCTTCTAGCCCTGTGCTCACACCTTCTGGGTGTGTGCAAAATAGTCTTTCACTGAGTGAATGTACAAATGGCCTATATTTCTGGTTGGACAGAGACCGGCTTTATATTCTGTCACAGATCTGAACTTCCCGACCAACAGCTCATTGTATAAGCCTTTTCTAAAAAACACGGCTACTTATTTCTCAAGGTCAGAATGCCGTTCTGCCCATCTTGAGCTGTGGCCTCATGTTCCCCGTCGTGATCTCGTTTTTCAGTATCTCATGTCCATCTCTTCTTTTTACCTGTGTGATGAAGTTTTATTGGGAGTTATCATAGACGCATGGGATTGAGGGGTGGATAGGGGTCCTTGGAGGGAAAAGTAGGTCTGAGCTTCTATTTGTGGAAGGAGATAGTGGTTGGGCAATGAGAAAAACATGGGAGGGAAGCCTCTGTGAAAGAGCTGGGAAATGAGACAGAAAACCTGAGAGAAAGTGGGTGCTAAAGGACGTACTTTTGGTTTGCAATCTATTGCCCTTCCCAACACTTCTCCTTGACCTTCCTCCCACTAGAGATTGGAAAAAGCCAAATAACAGTTTGTCCAGTTTCTTATAGACAGTGACCTAGCTCTCGTCAGGGAGGAAGAGGGAAAAGTGCTTGGGTAAGTATGGGAAAGAGACAGCACATATTATGGGCTTGTGGAGATCTGAGCAGAGTACTAGGTAAAACTGTGCTTAGACTCCTGACTTATAAAGGTGTTTATGAGATTATGCTGATGGCTGAAGGGGGCTAGCTTCCTGAGGCCAAGTGGCCATGGGTAGATGAATACAAAGCCATCTTCTGAGTTGTAAACAGGGCGCAACAGTACTTTGCTCCTTTACTTCTCTCCAATCCCCAAAACTTTGCAGTGAACTTAAGAATAGTCTATGGCATTAGTTTTTGGTAGTCTCTGAGAGAGTAAGAGATGGTAGGAGAGAAAATGTTAGTACAGACTCTTTGACCCTGCCATAACCATACATGCCACTGAGGATTTCATTCCAGAGCTCACTTGTCTTGCTCACTTTTCTCCTCACTTAGGTTGCCCCTTTTGGGACATTTTTTTTTTTTTTTCTGGTACACTTGTTCCCTTTGGGTTTGGTCACTAGTTTGCTTTACTATCTTGAGAATCTAGACTTGGAGATCACTGTCTACTATGCTAAACCAACCTCATTACATTTCTTTTTCAGATTATTGGTCTCTATTGCAGTAGTTCCTAGAAAGATACCAGGTGTTGTTCATGTAGCTTATCAGAAACTGGAAAAAATACAAAATGGGAAACTGAAGATTTTCTTTTAACCATATGTATATTAATTTGTAACAGCTTAACATTGACACATTGGAAGTTTCAGATCTGTGAAGTTCAAAATGTAATGGTAACATGTTATATATCTAAGCTAAGAAGTCTATAGAGAGCCAATTGGGGATTCTAGGAAATAAAAAGCCTAGAGTTCTATTTGAAAGAACTCATACCTTTTGTGTCTGAATGTGGTGTAGAATTCTGGTTTCAATTTCTCCCATTTATTCTTTGAAGGGTGAATCACTCCTAATTTATGTTTCCTTAACATGGGTTTCTCTTAACCTGAATGAACCATGAAAGCAGATTTGGGTAACAGCTATTCTGGGATTCATTGAGTGAAGATACATGCAAGAATGGATCTTTTAAAACCACTGTGATTTTTTGCTTGGTCAACACTTAGGCCAGATATAACAACACTTAGAACAATCGCAGTGAAGTATACTGTGTAGAGTAGGTTTGTGAAGCATGTGAATAGCCTAACAGACCAAAAATACCCAAAGATAATAGACTTACTGAGGCAGAGCATAATCCTGAACAGACTTCTTCTTATGGCTTTCAATAGAAAAGTAAAAAAAGAGATGCTTTTCACGCTACAGAACTTACATCAGCAAGTCAATTTAGACTTATTTCTGTGAGTTGGTATATCTTGGGTTTTTTCCCCCAGTTTTAAACTTGAAGATATTTTAAGTCTACATCAAAATGACAAACAACAGAATTCTAATACCTCTTGAGTTGTAGTCTTTAATAGCCATGTCTGAAGACACACACTTTTAGGATTGGTACTGGGAAACTGGAAGATGCTCCTCTGGGAGAGAGAAGGGATTTTCTGTCTGCCTCTATGCACTTTGTGGAACGCTGAAAGAGGTTTTTCAAATCTAGATATATATGCTTTCCCTAATTATTCTGGTATTTGTCTCCAGACTGTTTGGCATACAACCTGAGGAGATAACTTACTTTTCATGTGCTATACATTTTATTCACATATTTCTCCAACCTTGAAATGACAAAGAATAAATCTATGCTTTTCTGTTATACAACATATTACGTGTGTGTGTGTATTCTAGAAACAATGTTATAGAATAGAACAATCTTACAGTACTGAGAACTATTACAAGATATTAGAGAATTCTCTTTTCCTTGTCGTACAAGAGATAACTGATTAGACTATCATTGACATATAGCACTGTACAAGTTGTGCCCTAAGGCAGGTAAACAGAAGTAGCTCATTCAATGCTTGTAAATCTCTGACTCATTTTGTTACCAACAAATGACAACATCAGAAAAAAAGTTTACATTATTTAATAACAGTAAGTAGAAAAGGGAGCTGTTCAGCTTAGAATATACTCGGCATAGTTTGCCAAGACACAAAGTAACTGAGGCCTCTAATTTACAAACGGAAAAACTGGTGTTATCTTTTTTAACATCAAAGGTAAATATAAGACTGTCACACCTTCAGCCACTAGAGAAAAATATTCTACTGATCTCTGCAAAGAGTATGAGAACTCAAATGCTAATCTTCTACATTGGAAGAATGTCACATCATGGAAGGGGGAATGAGATAGTAATGTTTCTAAACAAACATGAAAAGCTTTTCCCCTTTGTCAACGTGTAGAGTAAGAAGGAATAGAAGCCATTGATGACCTTCCTATACATGTAGGGCTGCTGTGGCTCTTGGGGACACTGATCTCTGCAGGTTGATGTGATCCAAGCTTTGATATTATAGATTATTTTGTTGTCTTTCCAACTGATATTCACTAATTGGTCTTCTGATAATTGAAGGATCAACATAAAAATTATAAAATCTAAAAGATTATTGCCCTATAAAACTAAGTGAATGTGTAATAAAATAAAAGATTCAAAGACATTTAATTATTGAACACAGAAAAGGACTTTTTTTTCTTGAGGAAGATTCTCTCTGAGTTAACATCTCTTGCCAATTTCCCTGGTTTTTTGCTTGAGCAAGATTAGCCCTGAGCTAACAACTGTGCCAATCTTCCTGCACTTTATATATGGGTTGCTGCCACAGCATGACTGCCAGTGATTGTTTTATGTGCATGCTTGGGAACCAAACACATGAATCTGGGCTGCCAAAGCAGAGCATGCCAGATTTAACCACTAAGCCCCGGAGAATTTTTTTTTAATTCTCAAATTGTCTTGCCAGCTTTATTTTAAATTTACAGGGCTTAATAGATAAATCATCTGGAATAATTCAGTTTATGGCAAATGGTCAAACTGGTTTCTTGATTGCATAGTATTGTCTTTGAAAATGTGTTTAATACAATTATTTATATATTAAAAATCTACATTTCTTTGTTTAACTAGAATATTAGTACTTTCAGACAATAATATCTGAAATGGTAAAAACCAACAGTTTCTCATCTCACTTTGCAAAAATTAAGTTGAGACAAAGTTACAAGCACATTTTACTAAATAATTATTAATAAAAATCAGGCTTAAAAAAATAAAGTTGCCCCAAATGCGAGGGATGTGCTTAGATTTACAAGTTAATCATAAAGCATTCTATTCTTATTTCACTGGGTGTGCAGATGATGGAATGTTGTTTGATGTACATTATTACAGAATTTTTTTCAACACAGACACACCAACAGCATACTGTTTGTGGCATGTGTTACCCATGCTTCAAATTTCTAAAAGATATGCAGGATATTTTAAACCGACAGTATTATATTATGTCAATACTACATAAAAGGACCTAAAAATATTATTCTTTTAAAAAAAAGGACTTTATAATTATGTTTCAAATAAATTAAGAAAAGAAAACTGTTCAGATGCATAAAATTACTCTCTAAAAATAAGGTAGCATTCCACTTCAGTCACAATAACAGAATTATTTGTATTATTAACAAAATAAGTGGTAGAAAACAATATCTGTTTAGTGCTGTGATAGAGTCTTGAAAATAAAATAGCCATGATTTCAAAAAAAAATAACATTCCAAAAGAATTGAGTAATAAACACATTTGAAGATTCATTTTATTAAAGTTTGAGAGAACTAATTTAAAAATATACAGTCTCCATAAGTTTTTCCCTTTTCCTGTCTGTGTATTTGAGCATGATGATAATTATACATTCAGGTTACACTATAGGTAGTCTCTAGGGGATAAGACCTGCTGACAGAAGGCGAATAATGAGCAGGTTCTTCCAGGTAAGAGAGGATTTCCAGTTATGTTAAAATTCTTTAGATACCTGGTGAGAAGTGTAATGCATCCAAGAGACTGGGACCCATTTAAGACTGTGCACATGGAGATCAACAGTTTCTTCCAGATGTCTGTTTGTTCATTACTTTCATTGTTAAGAATTGTTAGATCAAAGTAGTATGCAGATGCCCTCTACAAGAAGTGCTAAAGAGAGGAATTCTGTACAGTGATGGGTGAAGGTGAGGTGGACCTAGGAGAAAGAAAAAGCAAATAGAATAGAAAGTCTGTGGCATTCTTATCTTTTTACATTTCTATTTGTCTTACTGTCAGAAATGCCCAAAGCCAAATCTCAGTTTGTTGCATCAAGGCATGCAACCAAATCTGCTGCATGACAGAGGAGACACTGTTCCTTTTAAAGGCAAATTTGTGGAACAAATTCTGGCAACAGAGATTGCTCAACACGCAATAGCGAGTACCTCCAGGATATAGGAAGGGTAGGGTTGGGGCTGAGGACAAAGTGGAAAACGAATAAACATTCTTCTATAAACATATTTCCAACCTCTAGGCCTATCTATGTCTGCCCCAGAACTAGTCAAGGTAAGGCCATAAGTGGCATTGTTGTGAGCGCTGACTGTAGCCCAAAATATTCTTTCATTATTTCTCTACTCATCAGAGAAATAATGAAATCATTATAATGATTTATAATCAATAATGAATCAGGTCATCGAACACCTGGGATATGGTCTCACATCAATCTCCTATCAGTGGTCTTTCATTTTCCTTTTCTTGATACCCTATAATCAAGGAAGTCATTTGAACTGGCTCCCAAGCCTGATTGTAATTGTGCTGATAAACATCTGCATTATGCATAACAAATTAGCTGTATTTTCTCCTTTTCTGTTTAAAAGTTCAACATATTCCAGGAATTCAATTACATATAATTACCTTTAAGCAGTGAAACTAGCATCAAAAGCCTTTTGGGATTTTAAAAGCTGTTGGCTGGTTCTTAAATACACATAGAAATGGAGATACAGAGATATAGACAGAGATAAAATTAAATACCTGCTTAATTTATTAGTATTTGCTCCTCAACTAGAGCGTAAACTTGACTGCCTTATCATCACTATGCCCCAGCAACTGGTATAGTGCCTTGCATGTAGCATTTAATAAATGTTTGTTCAAAGAATGAGAAGTATGGCTTACTGATACTGATCCTTATAGGATTTTATGTCTATTAAATCTATAGTGAAGAAAGAACAATCCTACTAGAAAATGTCCTAGAGAAGGTTTTGGGGAAAAATAAAAGGTTCAGTGCCTTGGGACTGAGGAGCAATAAGAACCGTAATACTGTCTTAGGACTTTTCCCTAAATCCCGTATGTTGTTTGTAAGAGATCTCTTTAAATGATCTGATAAAATGACATTGATGCCATTAAACTTAGACTCTGGATACAGCTGTATAAAAAGGGGATCAGAAGTGCAACAAGGAACCATATTAGACTTAATACTGTTTCACCTCTCCTGGGGAAATCAGAGCAGTTTAGAACTCACGTTGTGTATCATCCCACTCTTAGGAGATATATTCCTACCAGTTTTAACACCTTCCGCAGAAATAAAAGTGGGATATAGCATAGTTTTAATGTTAGGTATTAAGTACTAACATGTAGACAGAACCTTGGTTTATAATCAACAAAGATCATACGAAAACACTTTTTGACAACATTTTTAAAATGTAGTTATTTTGATTGTGGCTTGTAATAAACACAATATTTAAAATCTCTATTTTATGAGGGTGGACTGGTGTCATAGTGTTTAATTTTGCATGTTCTACTTCTGCAACCCAGGGTTCGTAGGTTCCAATCCTGGGTGTGGACCTTTGCACAGCTTATCAAGCCATGCTGTGGCAGGGATCCCACATATAAAATAGAGGAAGATGGGCACAGATGTTAGCTTACGGCCAATCTTCCTCAGCAAAAAAGAGTAAGATTGGTGGCAGATGTTAGCTCAGGGGCTAATCTTTTTCACTAAAATAAAAGAAAAAAAATCTCTATTTTATTTTTTTGTTGTTTTTTTTAAATTTTTAAATTTTTCCTTTTTCTCCCAAAGCCCCCCGGTACATAGTTGTGTATTTTTAGTTGTGGCTCCTTCTAATTGGGGTATTTGGGATGCTGCCTCAGCGTGGCTTGATGAGCAGTGCCATGTCTGCACCCAGGATTCAAACTGGCGAAACCCTGGGCAGCAGAAGCAGAGCACATGAACTTAACCACTTGGCCACGAGCTGGCCCCCCTAAAATCTCTATTGTGGAAACTATGTTCATTAAAAGGTAGGACTACTTCCTACCAGTGAGAGAAAGAATAATGTCTACAAAATTTGTTTCCGTAAAACACATATCTTTGGAACATTGTCAGAAATTTAATCTCTGGCAATGTATGTGTGCTTAGATTTCATATGAGCATGGTTTAACTAGTGAAAGCAAAATACCTTTAATCTAGTAGCAAAAGTAAAGATAAGTGAGAACAAAATTTATTAAATCTGAATGTATTAAGTCTACTAAAAGATACAAGAATATAGTTTATCGCCATCTAGTTGGTATTTAGTGGCAACTTTGACATGATTTTGTCAGCTTTGGAAAGCTAGTAAAAGGGGTGGTAACTGGTAGAGGGAAAAAGATGCTAACTCAAGACAAATAACTTAGTGATAAAAGGACAAAGCTAACCACAATGTGGAGTTTCAAACATGTTTGTTATTTAATAAAATGGAAAGTAGTGTTTTACAAAGGAACACAATTAATAGCTCATCTATATCCTTCCTGCTGTGCTTTAAGTCCATTATATTTATTTGTCCTTAGAAATGAAAAAGTAGTTTATTAGCCTTCTTAATATAAGATCCTCAGCTTATTCTATTTCAGGTTGAATAATTCCTATTTTATTTGACATAGATGTTATCTATCATTAATCTAATCATATCTGCTCTCCTATGAATCCTCTTGCATATCCCTCCTAGGCATCATTCTTAGGTAAAAACATGGCAGAGGCTAAGAGCAACCATGGAATTTACATCTTTGCTTCATACAATACCCAATGGGCTCATTCACACTTGATTTCATAAAGCTAACACTGCATTTCACCACTCTGATAAGACTTTCCAGTTTGTGATCTAAAAGATGTTGGCAGAAACTCTGTTGGTCTAGTATGGTCTGTACCAGGAGAGGAAAGGTGGCCATTGAGAAGTTAAAGTGCAAGAGTCTAAGCATAAGATCGTATCATTATGGTATTTTTTGCAGGTATGACCATAACTCATATTGAGTTCAATAAATATGAGTGTAATATTCGTAAAAATCTCTGCTTTTAAATGTATGGTGAGTGATTTGAGATCATTAACCCATAATTCCTTGTTTATTCATAACTTTCCATAGTTTGTTAATATATTGTGCAACTTGTAATTCTCTAATGACAGTTTGATTTAAGGCTGAGATTACCTTGCAGACAAGATGACAGGAGAGTTGGGGATTGCTGGACATTATCTGAAGCCCCCCAGCCAGGACTGCAATCAGCTCCTGTTCATTGATCATATAGGTAATCTCCACTTTTGTCTCATATATTCCATCCTTATGGCTGCCATACTCTAAGTACTCGTTATTGGAAATATCTTTCATCATTTGTTCATGAAATCAAAGTAGCAATTCTTTTTATTTTCTTTATCTTTCTTTGGAACTCTGGTTATATTTGCCAAGTAAGCACACGCCCAAAGAGATTTAAAAGGCTGAGTTTATACTTTCCGTGGAACTACCAAAATCCAGTGCCATCTTAACAGCTGTGGAATTCTCAGTATATTTCTCAGCACATTCCATAAGTCCATTCCCTGGTAGCTTTTAAAAACTGAATTCTAAAAATTATGTGTATCCATGCAAAATTAAACTAGAGTAGCCAGTCATTTATTTATTTTGATTAAGAAATCCCTTTCAGGGGTCAGCTCTGTGGCTGAGTGGTTAAGTTCTCCTGCTCCGCTGCGGCGGCCCAGGGTTGGGATCCTAGGCGCCGACATGGCAATGCTTGTCAAGCCACGTTGAGGTGGTGTCCCACATCCCACAACTAGAAGGACCTACAACTAAGATATACAACTATGTACATGGGGGGTTTGGGGAGATAAAGGAGAAAAAAAAAGAAAAGATTGGCAACTGTTGTTAGCCCAGATGCCCATCTTTAAAAAGAAGAAAAAAGTTCATTTCATAAACACACAGAAAGACACTAAATGTTCTAAGAAGATTAATATAATCCACTGTATGACTTTTACTAGAAGGGAAGAGGGAAACTAAAAAACATGTGAAAGAACAGGCAAAGGAGAGAAGTCTGTGTTTGAATTTATATAGAATCTTGTTGAATTCTACAGCATGTTCGAATATAGCAGAACACACATGTTGAAATTCTAATGATCAAATGTGACTCAGTTGTTAGCAGAGAACTTAGCCATTGTACACTAAAGTGTATACCAGTGAATCCTTGTTTAAGGGATATTATTATAACCAATATTCTGAAGAACACTTGTTAGGAAATGAGAATCTAGTTGGGCCAGAAACATTATTTATTGTGAGCCAGAATAGTGTCTTTGTGCTCTATGTATAGAGGATTTCCCTTCCCACATTGTATTTATGCAGGACTTAACTATTAGAATTGCCAGATACATACAGACATCAAAATATGTATGCTTTAATAAGTATAGGAAGACTTTTTCAGACATCAAAAGTTTAAGAAATGGCATGCTATATTAATGTACAACTATTTTCAGATAATTACATAGTGAACCTTTACATACGTATTCAGATCTGTGGTCAAATATTTTACAGGGTAGACATATTGGATGCATAATCTTAGGGACCTTAAAATCAAGCAAATTAATTACCCTTAAAAAAATTGGTCTTTTATTTATTTATTTTTGCGAAGAAGATTGGCCTTGAGCTAACATCTGTTGCCAATCTTCCTCTTTTTGCTTGAGAAAGACGGTCTCTCAGCTGATATCTGTGTCAATTTTGCTCTATTTTCTACATGGGATGCTGCCCCAGCATGGCTTGATGAGTTGTGTGTGTAGGTCTGTACCCGAGATCCAAAACTGTGAACTGCATGACGTTGAAATGGAGGGAGGGAACTTTACCAATATACCACTAGGCCATCCCCTAAAACTGGCCTTTTAATAACACAAAAGTTCAATTGTTAGACAATCACGAAGAAATTAGATTTTTAGCCAAGTTTGCTGTATTCATGATCCAGAACAATTATAGAAACTATCAAAATGTTTTACTGAAAATGCAGACGTACTAACTGAGGCCATATTTTATGAATTTATTATTTTTTAAAATAAATCAAACAGGGTTCTGTGATAGGAAGGGAGTCTTATGAAATCCAACATCTCTCAGGGTATAGAGATAGCATAAGTGAAGACGGCACTGCTTCAGGAAAGCATTTGAAGTGCCTTCAAATAGTCATTCTTCACATTTTCAAAAAATTAAACTTTAATTTTGAGGTATTGTAGATTTGTATGCAGTTGAAAGAAATAACACAGAAACGTCGCATGTACTTTTTACTCACTTTCCTCTCATAATAACATCTTGCAAAACTATAATACATATCAAAACCAGCATATTCACATTGATATAGTTAAGACACAAAACATTTCTATTACCTCAAAGATATCTTGACTTGCCTTTTTGGGTGTGTGTGTGTCAGGAAGATTGGCCCTGAGCTAAAATCTGCTGCCAATCTTCTTGTGTTTTTGCTTGAGGAAGATTGTCCCTGAGCTGACATCTGTGCCAATCTTTCTCTATTTTGTATGTGGGATGCTACCACAGCATGGCTTGATGAGCAGTGGATAGGTCTGTACCCAGGATCAAAACTCACAAACCTTTGGCTGCCAAAGTGGAGTGCAGGAAATAACCACTGCACCACTAGGCTGGCCTTTGAGTTGCCTTTCTACAGAAACAGCCACTTCCCTCCTTAACCCCCATTCTCGTGCTTAATCTCTGGCAATCATTAATCTGTTTTCCATTTCTATAATTCATCATTCTTGCAATGGAACGATACACAAATGGAAGAATAAAGTATATAACCTTTTGGGATAGCCTTCTTTCACTCAGAATAATCCTCTGGAGATTCGTCCAGATTTTTGCATGCATCAACACTTCATTGCCTTTTGTTGTTTTGCTGTGATCCATGCATTATCACAATTTATTTATCCGTTCACTTGTTGAAAAGTAATCAGAGTTCTTTCTATTTTGGGGTGTTATGAATAAAGCTGTTATAAATTTCTGTGTACTTATGTTTGTGTGACCATAGTTTTTACATCTCAGGGGTTAATGTCCAGAAGTGTGAGTGCTAAGCCATATGTTAGTTGCACATTTAATTTTTTTAATTAATAAACTTTATTTTCTACAGCAGTTTTAGATTCATAGTACATAATTGTTTTTTCTTTTTTAAAATTGAGATTTATTTGAGATATAAGATATATCAGTTTCAGAAGTGCAACATAGTGATTCAATATTTATATATATTGTGAAATGATGACCACAAGAAGTCTAATAGCATGCATCACCATACATATTTACAACTTTTTTTCTTGTGATGAAAAGTTTTTTTTTAAATTCTTTTTTCATAGCTGTAACAATTATAACATTATGTAAATTTCAGGTATACGTTGTTACATATTTCGGTTTCTGTGTAGATTACAGCATGTTCACCACCCAAAAACTAATTACAATCTATCACCACACACATGTGCTTACTCAACCCTTTGGCCTTCTTCCGCCCCACATTCCCATCTGGTAATTACCAATCCAATCTCTGTTTCTATGTGATTGTTTGTCATTGTTTTTATCTTCTACATAAGTGAAATCATACTGTATTTGACTTTCTCTCTCTGATTTATTTCACTTAGCATAATGCCCTCAAGTTCTATCTGTGTTGTCACAAATGGCCAGATTTCATAATTTCTTAGGGCTGAGTAGTATTACATTATGTACGTATGCCACATATTCTTTGTCCATTCCTCTCTTGATGGGCACCTAGGTTGCTTCTAAGTTTTGGCTATTGTAAATAATGCTGTGATGAACATAGGGGTGCATATATCTTTATGCATTCATATTTCCATGTTCTTTGGATAAATACCCAGGAGTGGAGTAGCTGGGTCATATGATAGATCTTTTCTAATTTTTTGAGGAATCTCCATCCTATTTTCCACAGTGGCTGCACCACTTTGCTCTCCTACCAGCAGTGTACGGGGGTTCCATTCTCTCCACATGCTCTCCAACACTTACTGTTTCTTGTCTTGATACTTATAGCCATTCTGACAGGAGTGAGGTGATAACTCATTGTAGCTTTGATTTGCATTTCCCTGATAGCAATGTTGAACATGTTTTAATGTGCTTATTGGCCATTTGTATATCTTCTTTGGAAAAACGTTCACATCTCTTGTGAATTTTTTAATGGGGTTGTTAGTTTTTTGTTGTTGGCATGTATGAGTTCTTTATATATTTTGGATATTAATCCCCTATCAGATATATGATTTGCAAATATCTTCTCCCAGTTGTTAGGTTGTCTTTTTGTTTTATTGATGGTTTCCTTTGTTGTGCAGAAGTTTTTTAATTTGATGTAGTCCCGTTTGTTCATTTTTTCTTTTGTTTCTGTTACCCAGTCAGACATGGTACTTGAAAATATGCTGCTAACACTGATATCAAAGAGCATACTGCCTAAGTTTTCTTCTACAAGTTTCATGGTTCCAGGTCTTAAAATCAAACCTTTAATCCATTTTGAGTTAATTTTTGTGCTTGGTGTAAGATAATGGGCTACTTTCATTCTTTTGCATGTGGCTGTCCAGTTATCCCAACACCATTTATTGAAGAGACTTTTCTTTCTCCATCGTATGCTCTTGGTTGCCTTGTCAAAAATTAGCTGTCCATAGATGTGTGGATCTATTTCTGAACTCTTGATTTCTGTTCCATTGATCTGTGTGTCTGTTTTTGTGCCAGTATCACGCTGTTTTGATTACTATAGCTTTGTAGTATAGTTTGAAATGAGGGAGTGTGATGACTCCAGCTTTGTTCTTTTTTTCTCATGATTCCTTTGGCTATTTGGGGTCTTTTATTGTTCCATATACATTTTAGAGTTCTTTTTCCTATTTCTGTGAAAGGTGTTGGAAATTTGATAGGGATTGCATCAAACCTGTAGATTGTTTTAGGAAGTATGGACATTTTAACTAGGTTAAAGTTTAACTCCAAGAGCACAGAATATCTTTCCATTGCTTTGTGTCTCAATTTCTTTCAAATATGTTTTATAGTTTTCAGTGTACATATCTTTCACCTTTTTGGTTAACTTTATTCCTAGGTATTTTATTCCTTTGGTTGCAATTGTAAGTGGGATTGTATTCTTAATTCTCTTTCTGCTAATTCATGGTTAGTGTATAAAAATGCAACTGATTTTATATGTTGATTTTTTTATCCTGCAACTTGACTGTATTCATTTATTATTTCCAAAAGACTTTAGTGGCTTCTTTAGGGTTTTCTATATATAAAATCATGTCATCTGCAAATAGTGACTGTTTCACTTCTTCCTTTCCAGTTTGAATACCTCTTATTTCTTTTCCTTGTCTGATTGCTCTGGCTAAGGCTTCCATTATTGTGTTAAATAAGTGAAAGTGGGCATCCTTGTCCGGTTCCTGTTCTTAGAGGGATAGCTTTCAGTTTTTCTCCATTGAGAATGATGTTAGTTCTGGGTTTGTCATATATGGGTTTTATTATGTTGAGGTACTTTCCTTCTATACCCAATTTATACAGAATTTTTTTCATAAATGGATGCTGTATCTTGTTAAATACTTTCTCTGCATCTATTAAATGATCATGTGCTTTTTATTCTTCATTTTGTTAATGTGGTGTATCACATTAATTGATTTCTGGATGTTGAACCATCACTGCATCCCTGGAATAAATCCCACTTGATCATGGTGAATGCACTTTTTAATGTATTGTGTTCATTTTGCCAGTATTTTGTTGAGGACTTTTGCATCAATGTTCATCAGTGATATTGGCTTGTAATTTTCTCTTTTTGTGTTGTCCTCCTGGTTTTGGTATCAAGGTAATGCTGACTTCTTAGAGTGAGTTGGGAAGCTTCCTCTCCTCTTCAATTTTTTCGAAGAGTTTGAGAAGGATAGGTGTTAAGTCTTCTTTGAATGTTTGGTAGAATTCACCAGGGAAGCCATCTGGTCCTGGACTTTTATTTTTGGGAGGTTTTTGATTGCTGTTTCGATCTCCTTACTGGTGATCGGTCTATTCAAATTCTGTATTCCTTCTTGATTCAGTTTTGAAAGGTTTTCTGATTATTTGAATTTATCAGTTTCTTATAGATTACCCAATTTGTTGGCATATAGCTTTTCATAGTATTCTCTTATAATCTTTTGTATGTCTGTTGTAATTTCTCCTTTTTCATTTCTGATTTTATTTGAGCCTTCTCTCTTTTTTTCTTGGTGAGTCTATCTAAAGTTTTGTCAATTTTGTTTATCTTTTCAAAGAACCAACTCTTGGTTTCATTGATTTTTTAAAGTCTCTATTTCATTTATTTCTGCTCAGCTTTTTATTATTTCCTTCCTTTTGCTGATTTTGGGCTTTGTTGTTCTTGTTTTTCCAGTTCCATTAGGGTCACTGTTAGATTGTTTCTTTTGGATTTCTCTTGTCTGTTGAGGCCTACCTGTACTGCTATAAACTTCCCTCTTAGAACAGCTTTTGCTGTGTTCCATAAATTTTGGCATGTTGTATTTTCGTATCATTTTCTCCAGGTACTTTTTAATTTCTCCTTTGATTTATTCATAGACTCAATTATTGTTCAGTAGCATTTCATTTAACCTAATGCCAATATCTGTGTTTTCAGTTCCTCAGAAAAATGTCTTATAAAAAGAGCTGTATTAAGAACAGAGTTATTGAAAATAAGTATATCCCACTCTACATATACACATTTTCTCTCAGCTTAAGCTATATTTTGTGAGTTTTCTGGGAATTCAGCTGATTGATGGTGTTTTGGTATTCATTTCAGCTATTAATGAAAAATAAGATAAGTTTTTAATACAAGCTTCATAACAGACAAACAAATCTTGAAGACAAGGAGAAGATAACATTCTTGGTCTTTAAGAATCACAAAAATACCACAAGGAAATATTGGTCTTAGAAACTGCCATTTATTATTCACGTATTATGTGGTTTTTCACCGCTGATCTCTAAGTCTATCTTTGATCTTTCTCTACAAATGTAGAAGGTTTCTCGTGTCCAGGAGGAAGGGTATTTGCTCAAGACCAATCCGAGCCAAAGAATCCTAGTGACTAGGCAAGGATATTACTGTTTAAAAATGCCACTTTTCTTCCAAGAAAATATAAAATATGCAATAATTGGGAAATACACAATATATTACCAATAAGGAGAAAAAGGTTTTCAAAAGTTTTCATGAACTGATGAAAATCTTATAGAGGGGATTTTTTAAAAAGATTTTATTATTTCCTTTTTCTCCCCAACACCCTCCGGTACATAGTTGTACATTCTTCGTTGTGGGTCCTTCTAGTTGTGGTATGTGGGACGCTGCCTCAGTGTGGTTTGATGAGCAGTCCCATGTCCGCGCCCAGGATTCGAACCAACGAAACACTGGGCCGCCTGCAGCAGAGCGCGTGAACTTAACCACTCGGCCACGGGGCCAGCCCCTTATAGAGGGGAATTTTTTGATGAATAACTCTGAAGATTAAAATGTTTAACTTGGTTTGAAAATGTTTAACCTAGCCTTGGAAACAGTAGTAATTTTTCCTTCTGTGTTGTGCTTTGCAAAGTATTTATCTTTATACTGCTTATTTTTCTTGCCAATCAAGTACAGGTGGTCTGCTGTTCCTGTTTGGTCTTCTCCATGATGATGCAAGCAACTAGCTTGACACAGAAAGAAAAAAACCTTTCACATATTATTAGATGCTAATAAAGGGATATAAAAAATCATTCATTTGGAGAGTTTACATGAATCAGCATGAACATATTCAGCATAAATTTTATTTTGCAATGGAAGCTGTAACATGAATAATATGAAGAATCAGTCTTAAAATTATTCAGATAAAGGTTGTTCTCTGGCTTTCATAACAGTTTCCTGGAAATTTTTTAAAACACAGGTTTATATTAAAATGATGGCAAATTCCTTGAGCATACATTAACTGAGAATGAAGATAAGAAGTCTAAACATGCGGTTTTGAGATTCAGTAGAATGAGTATCAACTATATATGAAGTGAAAATAGGCCTGGGTTTGAATCCTGGCTTCTTTACTTAGTAACCTCTGTTGAGTACTTAATGTTGTATACTTTGGATCTTTACCACATTAACTCATTTAATATTCATAGTAAATATGAGATAAAGCCACCATTTCAAAGACTGAAACATATAGAGATTAACTAACTTGCCCAAATAAAAAGTGAGAATCTGAATGGAGACAATGGTCTAAGCTCTTAACCATTCCACTATATTGGCAGATTTCTTAACCTCTGACTTCACATTCTTTATCTTTAAAGTGGGGACAGAATCTTGACAGTGTTGTAAGAATTAGCACAAAATATATATAAGGTTCCTAGCATAGGATCAGACACACAGTAGATCTTAAAAATATGGTACTGTTACTACATAGAGATTCTAACATAAGAAAAATATGCTGCAATTAAATCCACAATTATAATAAAAATAAAAATTATGATTTTTCTCTACATATAATGTATATACATGTTACAGGTTTGCTGTCTTAACTTTATTCCAAGAAACCACTTGTTTTTAGGAAAAACTAGAGGGTTCTGAGCAAATCACATAAAAGGGGGACCCAAAATTATTTCTAAAACCCCAAATCATGACAGGTTCTGGTGAATTATAGGTCAACTATCAATATCTTTCAAAAAATCACCTTTAGAGATCTCATCAAGATAGCTGTGTAAGCAGACTCTGAACTTACCTCCTCCCATGAACACAACCATGTTGCAACTATTTTTGGAAAAATCACCCTGGACAGAAAACTGAAAACTGGATAAAAAGAACCCCCGCAACAAGGGACAGTCCTGACTGAGGCAGAAGAGGCAGATATTCCTTCTGTAGAGGAAAAGCCACCATCATGAGCAGTGGAGTTTCATAGCAGGCCAGGTGGGAGCCACCATAGGGTATGCAGCCCTCCCTGGGGGAGTGAAGTCCTGAGTGGGGGCCTATTACCACTATAAGCATCCTTCAGACTCAGCACAATTGAGATGAGGGTCTTACTATCTGGCTTCACTAGCTATTAAGTGCAGCAGGGAATACCCCCAGAAAAGCTGTCAGAGGACTGCTATAAAAACCTGGGTCTTAAAGGGCCTATGCAAAAACTCACTTGTCTCAGAGAGCAACCTAAAATTACCAGAAAGAAGGATGATAGTCCTTTGGTGAAAAGAGACTCACCTGGTAGGCTCTGCGTGCATCTTGGTGAGAGGAGGGACCTCTCTGGAGACTGAGACATTGGTGGTGGCCATTGTTATGGCATAGTACCGGTGTGCTGACACAGACCCTGGCAGATACCATTGAAGTTCTTCCCCTGGGCTATGAGGCTACACCTGTCTGCTACACCTACTAAAGTGCAGTTTTAATCCAGATCAGCCAGGGCAGGCAGCCCATCCCTAGGGACCAGGCCCACTGAACAGCAACCCCTTAACTTGTTGGTCTGCATGGACTGGGTGCTGTGATCCTCTACAGGCAGGTGAGTGTGTCTGCCTTTGTGGGGAAGAGCCTGTGTGAGGACCAGGGAGGTGTTGGTGGAGAGGTGGGGGCCTCTGCAGTGGGGCACTGGGGTATGCTCCAGGGGTTTGGGAAGTGTGCATGGACTAGGACTGTGCTGACAGTGTGTGTGGTCTTATGGGGGGGTGAGGCTTATCAGTGGCAGAAGTCCTGTGCTCCACAAATAGCCATAAAAAGGATCAGCTCCACTTTCCAAAGCATGAAATAATTGGGTGCTCCCATGCCTAGGGCCAGCCCCACTCAGCTGCACTCCTAAGAGAACTGATGACAGCCTTGTAGGCCTGAGGCCTATGGCAACTGTAAGCCCCTGAACCTAGCAACCAGCTACACTGGGTACCAACCCAATTAAGAGGAAACTGCAACAGGAGTGTGCTGTTAGATTTTGAAGCCAATGCTGCTGGGGCTCCATAAACCAGATTTACAAACAGCTGGCCAGGGAGGGAAAGACTAGATTTCCTGGGTGCCTGCATTAAGAGCAACCATGTCACAGCAGAAGGACACATGTAGACTATACAGGGGTCACTCCTGGATCATTTGGACTAGTGACGAGAAGGAAGCACACTGCTGGGCCTCAAAAGGCCTCTCTTACATAAGGCCACTTCTCCAAGATCAGAAGACATAGCCAACTCACCTAATATATAGAAAGAAGCACAGAGAAAGAGGCATAATGAGGAGACAGGGGAATACATTCCAAGCAAGGGAACAGGACAAAACCCCAGAAAAAGAACTAAGTGAAACAGAAATAAGCAATCTACTGGACAAAGGGTTCAAAGAAAAACTCACAAGGATGCTCACCAATATTGGGAGATGAGTGGGTGAACACAGTGAGATTCTCAATAAAAAAACTGGCAAATATAAAAAAGAACCAATCAGAATTGAAGAATACTATACTGAAAATGAAAAAATCACCAGACGGATTCAATAGCAGTGTAGATGGTACAGAAGAATGGATCAGTGAGCTGGATGAAAGACTAGAGGAAGTCACCCAAGCTGAATAGATAAAAGAAAAAAGAATTAAAAAGAATGAGAACAGTCAAAGAGAAATCTGGGACAAGATCAAGTGCACTAACATTCGTGTCATAGGTGTCCTAGAAGGAGAAGAGAGAGACAAAGGAGCAGAATATCTATTTGAAGAAATAATAGTTGAAAACTTTTCTAACCTAAGGAATGAAGAGACATCCAAGTACAGGATGCACAGAAAGCTCAAAACAAGATAAGCCCAAAGAGGCCCACACCAAGAGACATTATAATTAAGTTCTCCAAAATTAAAGATAAAGAGAGAATCCTAAAAGCTGCAAGAGAAAGGCAACAAGTGACATACAAAGGAAAGCCCATAAGGCTATCAGCGGACTTCTCAGTTGAAACCCTACAGAGTAGAAGAGAATGGCATGACATATTTAAAGTGCTGAAGGACAAAATCCACAGCTAAGAATGCTCTATCCAGCAAGGATGTCGTTCAGAATGGAAGGAGAGACAAAGAGCTTCCCAGACAAGCAAAAATTAAAGGAGTTTATCACCAAGAAACCAGTTCTACAAGGAATGCTGAAGGACTTATTAAATGAGAAAGAGATGACCACAAATAGGGATAAGAAAATTATTTTTTAAAAAAACACCAGACAATAAAATCACTGATAGAGGTAAAAATATAGTAAAGGTAGCTGAACAACCACCTATGAAGATAATATGAAGGTTTAAAGACAAAAGTACTAAAATCACCTATTTCAATGACAAGAGGGTAATAGACAAAAAAAAGAAGAGATTAGATATGATTTCAAAAACATAAAGTGTGGGAGGAGGGAAGTGAAAAAGTACAGCTTTTAGAAAGGGGTAAAACTAAAGAGACTATCAATTCAATATACATGCCTATATATGTAGAACGTTATACAGGAACATCACGGTAATCACAAACCAGAAATCCATAATAGGTAAACAAATAAGGAAGGTGAAAGAAATGAAAAATACCACTAAAGAAAGCCATCAAACCACAAGGAAAGAGATCCAGAGAAAAAGAAAGGAACAGAGAAGAGCTACTAAAACACCCAGGAAAAAAAGTAACAAATGGCAATAAATACACATTTATCAATAGCTACTTTAAACGTCAATGGACTAAATGCTCCAATCAAAAGACACTGGGTGGCCAATTGGATAAAAAAACAAGACCCAAATATATGCTGCATACAAGAGACACACTTCAGACCTACACACACTCACAAACCGAAAGTGAAGGGATGGAAAAAAATACTCCATGAAAATGGTAAAGAAAAGAAAGCAGAGTTAGCAATACTTACCTCGGACAAAATAGACTTTAAAACAAAAACTGTAACAAGAGACAAAGACGGGCACTACGTGATGAGAAAGGGAACAATCCAACAAGAGGATATAACACTTGTAAATACCTATGCACCCAACATGGGAGCACCTAAATATATAAAGCAATTATTAACAGACATAAAAGGAGAAGTAGACAGTAACACAATAATAGTAGGGGACTTGAACACTCCACTTACACCAATGGATAGATCATCCAAACAGAAGATCAATAAGGAAACACTGGTCTTAAAGGACACAATAGACCAGATGGACTTAGTAGATATATACAGAACATTCCATCCAAAAACCACAGAATACACATTCTTTTCAAATACACAGGGAACATTCTCCAGGATTGATCACATATCAGGCCACAAAACAAGTCTCAATAAATTTAAGATCAAAATAATACGATGCATCTTTTCTGACCACAAAGGTAGGAAAGTAGAAATCAACTACGGTAGGAAAATCAGAAAAGCCACAAAAATGTGGAAATTAAACAAGATGCTACTGAACAATGACTGGGTCAATGAAGAAGTCAAAAGAGAAATAAAAATATACCCAGAGAGAAACGAAAATGAAAATACAACATGCCAAAATCTGTGGGAGACAACAAAAGCAGTTCTAGCTCCCTAGTCATACAAGGAATCAAATGAATATCCTATAATCTGAGGAAAAGTAAGGAATCTGTCCCCCAAAAGTATATTTACACACAAGAATTTGCATTTACAGATGGAATTTGGTGTACAGATGTTTTGACTATTACCCACTTTCCCCTACTACACCTCTGAAAGTAAAATGAAGTTTCTATAGATGGAAAGACTGTCCCAAGTCTCATTAGCAACTGGTTTGATGAGGGAAATCAAGTGGGGGTAATTACTTTCACTAGGTGCTAAGTAACAGGCTACCTTTCAATTACCTTATATAACTTTGTGTTCTGAAGTTTAAGGTGAGAGACTCCAATTGATGGTAGCTATCTACTGTGATTTATCTATGATTTTGCTCCATCAAATTGTCCTCCCACTCCCTATTCAGCTGCCAGAGAGCTTTGTCATCTTGGTTTTACAGAATATTAGATGGTAGGTTTTAGAAGTTATAGTTTAAAATAAGAGCCACACTTGGTCTTTTCTTTGTCTTCACTGGCTACTGACAGCAAAAAAGCTGCATCTCAGTTTGTTTCTGAAAAAAAATGGGTGAATAGAGATATTATTCAGGGTTGCTAGAAAAATCAGTAACGTAAAATCACAAAAACACAAAACATAATGACTAAAATATAATATGTGCTTTGGGGTGTTGGGTCCCCCCTACCCCCTTTTATTAACATATAATTGACATAAAACATGTATTAGTTAAAGGTATACAATATAGTAGTTTTATATACAAATATATTGTGAAACGATAAGTGCAATAAGTTTAGTTAACGTCCATCACCATACATAGTTAACATTTTTTTATTGTGATGAAAATTTTTAAAATCCACTCTCTTAGAAACTTTCAAATATACAATACAGTATTGTTAATGGTATTGTTAGTATGTGGGTTTAAAATATGAATAATTAGATTTTTAAAAATAATTTTTGAAAGACTTTAGATGAACAGAAATGTTGCTAAGATATTTCAGGGAGTTCCTTTCACCCCTGCTCTAGTTTCTTCCATTGCTAACAGTTTATATTACCATAGAATGTTTATCAAAACCAAGAAACTGACACTGGTATCTTACTATTAACTGAACCCAAGACGTCATTTGGTTTTTACCCGTTTTTCCATTAATGTTCTCTTTTGATTCCAGGATTCTTTTTGGAGTACCATGTTTTATTCTGTTGTTGTGTCTCCCAGTCTCTTTTGATCTCAGTTTCTCAGTCCTGATATTCAAGAGCTTGACATTCTTGAAGAATGTCCCAAAATCTGGGTTTGTCTGACGTTTTTTCATAATGGGACTGGAAATATAGTTTTTTGGGAAGAATACTAATCTGGTAAAGTTTTCTCATATCACATCCTAGGGTACGTGATATTCACAAGACATCACTGATTATGTTAACTTTCATCATTTGGTTAAGGAAATGTTTGCCATAATTTTCTGTCTAAAATTACTATTACTTTTTATGAATACAATTTTGAGTTCTCACAAATGCACTTAGTCATATACCCCAGTATATATAAGTACTTTGTTATAACAGATCCTCAGCATGTCATCTGTTTGTATAAACCACTCTTACATCCTTTGGTCCTGAGAACTATTGGTCTGTTTTCTGTCCCCAGAGCTTTTCCCTTTCCAACATATCACATGAATGGAATCACAATATGGAGACATTTGGGTCTGGCGTCATTCACGTAGGGAAAAAAATGCACTTAAGTGTCAGCCACATAGCTATTTGAATTAAGAGGTTATTTCATTCTATTGCTGAACAGTCTTCCACTAAATGAAGGTACCACGGTTTGATTTTGTTTTTTTGCAGAAGATTTGTCCTGAGTTAATATCTGCTACCAGTTCTCCTTTTGGCTGAGGAAGACTGGCTCTGAGCTATTTCCGTGCCCATCTTCCTCTACTTTATATGTGCGATGGCTGCCACAGCATGGCTTGATAAGCAGTGGTAGGTCTGCACCCAGGATCCAAACTAGTGAACCTGGGCCAAGGCAGCACAGCATGTGAACTTAACAGCTGCACCAGGGGGCCAGCCCCCACAGTTTGAGTTTTTATTCTCCTGTTGACAGACACCTTGGTTGCTTTCTCTCTTTAGCAATTATGAATAAAAGTGCTATAAAAATTCACATAGAGGTTTGTCTTTTTTTTTTTTTTTTGCTTTTTCTCCCCAAGTGCCCCAAGCACATAGTTGTATATTTTAGTTGTGGGTCCTTCCACTTGTGGCATGTGAGATGTGGCAGTTGGCATGTGGTATGCATGGCCTGGGGAGTGGTGCCATGTCTGTGCCCAGAATCTGAACCAGCGAAACCCTGGACCACCAAGAAGTAGAGCACATGCACTTAACCACTCTGCCATGGGGCTGGCCCCACATACAGGTTTCTATGGCCATGTTTTCAAATCATTTGAGAAATACTTAGGCATATGGTTGCTGGGTTATTTAAAAAGTCTTTGATTAAATTTATAAGGAACTTCCAGACTCTCTTCCAATGTGACCATGACACTTTGCAGTCACAAAAGCAAAAAATGAGAGTTCCTATTGCTCTATATCATTGTCAGCTATTATCATTGTAAGTTTTTATTCTAATAGCGTGTAGTGATGCATCATCAGATTTTTAATTTGCATTTCCCTAGCGATGTATAATGATAGCCATATACAAACATGTATGTTTGTGTTAAGACAGTTTTTATATTTTTAATTAGCTTGGGTTTTTTTTGTTGTTTCCTTTCAAGAATACTGTACTTATTCTGGATACAAGGACCTTATCAGGTATGTCTTGCAACCACTTTCTCCAAGTCTATGCTTGTCTTTTCATTCTTTTACAGTGTCTTTTGAAAAGCAAAAAATTTCATCTTTAATGAAGTCTAACTTGTCTGTTTTTCTTTCCTAGATTATGCTTTTGGGGTTGTATACAAAATCCCATCACCAAATCCAAGACTATGCAGAGTTTTTCTTACATTTTTCTATAGATTCTATAAGAATCTATAAATGTGAGATTCATTATTTGCACAGGGATATCAAATTGATTATCTCCGATTGAAAAGATTATAGTTTCTCTCATTGAACTACATTTGCTTTTTGTCAGAAATATGTTAACTATACTTATGTGGGTCTACTATTCTGTTCTGTTCATTTATGGTAATAATGTGTTATCACATTGCTATCTTGATTACTGTAGTTTAACGTAACTCTTGAAATCAGTTAATGTGAGTCCTATACTGTTGTTCTTTTCCAGAATTGTTCCTTCTTCATATTAATTTCTGGAATCATCTTGTCAATATTCATTTTAAAAAACCTGCTGGGATTTTAACTGTGATTGCACTGACTCTATAAATCAAAATGGAAAGAATTAACATCTTAATAACGTTGTGTCTTCCAACCCATGAACACAGTACATCTCTACATTTCCTTATGTCTTTTTGATTTATTTTTTCTGGGTTTTTGTATTTTTCTGCTGACAGAATTCACACATATTCTGTTAGATTTACATAAAAGAAGATTTACATATGAGTATTCCATTTGGGAGGTGGTACAACTGTAAATGGTACTTTTCAAAAATTTCAGATTCCAAGTGTTCTAGTATGTAGAAATTACATTGGCTTTTGTATGTTGACCTTGTATCCTGTGAACTTGCTAACTTCACACAATGGTTTCAGATGACTCTTTTGGATTTTCCACTTAGAAAATTATGTCATCTATGAATAATGATGTTTTATTATTTGCTTTCCAATCTTTGTACGTATTTGTTTCTTTTTCTTTCCTTTTCACGAGAACTAATCCATAGTGGATAATGTTGAGTAAAAGTGGTAAGAGAATACATACAAGCTTATACAGAGATACATACAGAAATAGAACAAACAATCCTAAAATTTATTTGGAACAAGAAAAGACCCCAAATAGCCAAAGGATTCCTTAGAAAAAAGAACAAAGCTGGAGGTATCATACTCCCTGATTTCAGAATATACTACAAAGCCATAGTAACCAAAACAGCATGGTACTGGCACAAAAACAGACACACAGATCAATGGAACAGAATCGAGAGCAGATGGAACAGAATGCACACGTATATGGAGAGCTAATATTTGACAAGCGAGCCAAGAGCATACAATGGAGAAAGAAGAGTCTCTTCAATGAATGATGTTGGGAAAACTGGACAGCCACGTGCAAAAGAATGAAAGTAGACCATTACCATACACCATGCACAGAAATCAACTCAAAATGGATTAAAGACTTGAATGTATGACCTGAACCCATGAAAATTCTAGAAGAAAACATTGGCAGTACACTCTTTGACATCAGTCTGAGCAGCATATTTTCATGTTTGACCAGGCAAAGGAAACAAAAGAAAAAATGAGCAAATGGGATTACAGCAAACTGGAAAACTTCTGTGTGGCAAAGGAAACCATCAACAAAATGAAAAGACAACCTAACACCTGGGAGAAGGCCTTTGGCAAACCGTATATCAGATAAGGGGTTAGTATCCAAAATATACAAAGAACTCATTCATCTCAACAACAAAAAAACCAACAAGCCAATTAAAAAATGGGCAAAAGATCTGAACAGAGATTTCTCCAAAGAAGATATATGGATGGCCAATAGGCACATGAAAAGATGTGTAATGTCATTCCCTATCAGGTAAATGCAAATCAAAACTACAATGAGATATCACCTCACTCTGTCAAAATGGCTATAATTAACAAGACAGGAAACAACAAGTGTTGGAGGGGATGTGGAGAGAAGGGAACCCTTATTCACTGCTGGTGGGAGTACAAACTGGTGCAGCCACCGTGGAAAGCAGTATGGAGTATCCTCAGGAAATTAAGAATAGATCTACCATATGATCCCATTAACCCACTGCTGGGTAGTTATCCAAAGAAATTGAAAACACAAATGCATAGAAATACAAATACCCCTATGTTCATCGCAGCATTATTCACAATAGCCAAGACTTGGAAGCAACCTGGGTGCCCGTCAAGGGGTGAATGGTTAAAGAAGATGTGGTATTTATACACAATGGAATACTACTCAGCCATAAGAAATGATGAAATATGGCCATTTGTGACAACAAGGATGGACGCTGCGTGAAATAAGTCAGAGGGAGAAAGTCAAATACCATATGATCTCAATCATAAGTAGAAGATAAAACAATGACAAACAAACACAAAGCAACAGAGATTGATTGGTAGTTATCAGAGGGGAAGGGGGAATAGGGAAGGGCAAAAGGGGTGATTAGGCTACATGTGAGGGGATGCACTATAATTAGTTTTTGGTTGGTGAACATGATGTAATCTACACAGAATTCAAAATATATTGCAATGTACATCTGAAAGCTGTATAATGTTGTAATCCAATGTTACTGCAATAAAAACAAAAAATTAAAAAAAAAAAACACAGGTAATTATCAAAACTGCAGATATTTGGGTGGATATTAAAAATACACCCTGACTTTCAAGTGAAGATTAGAATGTGAGACACAGAAGAATATCATACTTAATTTACAAAAAACACCCAAAAAACAACAACAAAAAGAGACGTTAACATTGGCAGAAATAAGCATCTAAATTATTTTCAATAACTTTATTAAAGTACAAATTCTTGTTTTTACATTAATTTGTAAATCCAAAACAATAAAGACAGTGAACATATGACCCCCAAAAGATTCTTCTTGCCAATCTGTAATTATTCCCATATGCACATCCTCCAACCCTGCCCAACCTATCCCTACTCTCACAATATGCTCTCCATTACCAGAAATTAGATTGCAATGATAAATTTTAAATAAATTAAATCATGCATTACTATTTACTCTTTTTGACTGATTTTTACTCTAAGCATAAGTACTTTAAGATTCATTCATGCTATTCAGTGCATCAATAGTGTTATCCATTTTATTGCTGATTAGCATTAACTTGTATAGACATATCACTGTGTATAAATTCACTGCTTGCTGAACATCTGCCTTGTTTCCACTTTTAAAAATTACATAAATATAAGTAACATAAAATTAACTATTATAAGTGTACAGTACAGTGGCTTTAATTGCACTCACATTGTTGTGCAACCACCGTCTCAATTTACAAGCTGTTTTCACCACTCCAAAAAAAAATTACATACTCATTAGTGGTCACTCCCCATTTCCACTGCCTCCAACTCCTGGAAACCACTAATCTAAATTCTATCTCTGTGGAGCTGCCTATGTTGGACACTTCTGATACACAGAACTGTATACCATGTGGTGTTTTGTGTCTGGCTTCTCTCACTCAGCATAATGCTTTCAAGGTTTATCTATGTTGCAGTATGTATCAGTACTTCATCCTTTTTTATGGCTGAAAAATATCCCATTGAAGAAGCTGCATTCTGATTTATTTTTAATGGTGGTAAAAAACATGTAACATAAAATTTACCATCTTTACTACTTCGAAGTGTACAATGCTCTAGGTGAACTATGCTCACATTGTGTGCAACATATCTCCAGATCATTTACATTGTCCAAAACTGAAACTTTATAGTCCAGTAATCAGCTACCCACTTCCCTAACCCTGACTTTGGGCAGACATCATTATACTTTAGACCTCTTTGAATGCAACTACTTTAGCTATCTCATATAAGTGGAATAATATAGTATTTGTTTCCTGCGACTATCTTATTTTACGTAGCATAAACGCTTTCAATGATAATCCAAGGACAGGATTTTCTTTCTTTTTAAGATTGAATACTTTTCTACTGTATGTACATACCAGATTTTGCTTATCTTCTCAGGCATTGATGGAATTTGGGTTGTTTCTGCCTCTTGGCTCTTGTGAATAGTGCTCTGTTAAGCTGGGTGTTCAAATATATTTTTGAGATCCTGACTTATTCTTTTGGATAGATATCCACAAATAGAATTGCTGGATCATTTTAATTCTATTGTAATTTTATGACACAAAACCATACTATTTTCCCTAGCTTTGTAGCACTGCTTTTGCTGCATCCCATGTGGTTGCTATGTTGTGTTTTTGTTTTCATTTGTCTCAAGATATTTTCTAATTTCCCTAGTGATTTCTCTTTGACCCATTGGTGGTTTGATGTGTTAATTTCTACCTTTGTGGCCTAAATGCGTTCTATTCTAGAAAATTTTCTACCTGCACTTGTGAAAAATGTGGATTCTGCTGTCATTGAGTGGAACCTCTTGTATATGTCTGTGAGGTCTGGGTTGTTTATAGTGTTGTTCAAACCCTCTATTTGCTGTTCTTTCTAGATGTCTTATCCATTATTGTAAGTGGAGGGATGAAGTCTCAGACTATTATTGGCTTGTGTCTGTTTTTCCCTTCAACTCTGTCAAGGTTTGCTTTGTATATTTAAGAGTTCTGGTATTTCATGCATATATACTTATAATTGTTATATCGTCCAGATGAAGTGATCCTTTTATTGTAATATAATGTCTTTTTTTGTCCCTTGTGACAATTTTGACTTAAACAGTATGTTATATCTCATATTAGTATAGCTACCCCCATCTCTTTTGGTTATCATTTGCATGGAATGTTTTTTTTCCATCCTTTGACTTTCAGCCTATTCTTAAAGCTGAAGTGAGTCTCCTGTGGACAGTATATCAATGGATCCTGATTTTTAAAAAACCCTTTCAGCTTATCTGTGTCCTCTGATTGGGGAGTTTAATCCACTTACACTAACGTAATTACTGATAGAGAAACACTTCCTATTATCATTTTGTTCATTGTTTTTTCCATATGTCTTGTAGCTTTTTAGTTTCTCATTTCCTTTCTCATTACCTTCCCTCATGCTTTACTGATTCTTCTGTAGTGATACACATTGATTTCCTTCTCATTTCCTTTTGAAGAGTATTCTAGAGATATCTTCTTCAGGGTTACTCTGTATATTAAATAAAACACAACAATAATCTAATTTGAATTAATAATAACAACTTCAATTGCATACAAAAATTCTACTCCTTTGTAGTTCTGGCATTTTATCATCTCACAACATCACAGGAAGGATGATTTTGAGAAGAGGGTGAGCACAGAACAATAAGGTATTTTGAGAGGCAGAGACCACATTCACATAACTTATTACAGTATATTATTATAATTGTTCTATTTTATTATTAGTTATTAATCTCTTACTGCACTTATACATATAAACTAAAATTTATAATAGGTATGTATGTATAGGAAAAAGCATGGCATATACAGGGTTCAGTACTGTTTCAATTTCAGGTTTCCACTACAAGTTTTGAAACATCTTCACCATGCATAAAGAGGACTACTGTATATACAATGGAAAATTATAAAAAAGAAGGAAATATTGCTATTAATGATAAGGATAGATCTTGTGAGCATTATGCTAAGTAAAATAAGTCACTCAGAGAAAGACAAATATTGTATGATATCATTATCTGTGAAATCTAAAAATTCCCAAATTCAAACATAGAGAAGAGATTGGTGGTTGCAAGAGGCAGGGTGTGGGGAGTAGTAGTCAAATGTACAAACTTCCAGTTATAACTCCTGAGGATGTAATGTACAGCATGAGTACAACAATATTGTACTGTATATTTAAAAGTTGCAAAGAGTATATCTTAAAAGTTCTCACATACAGAAAAAATTGTAACTATGCATGATGTTAACTAAACTTGTAATCATTTCACAATACATATATATATGAAATCATTGTGTTGTACATATAAAACAATGTATGATTTCAATTACACCTCAAATAAAAAATAAATTCATAAAATGATGAATAAAAAATAACAAACTTAATCACTCCAACAATGAACATGGAATATCTTTCTTTTTGTTTAGGTTTCCTTTAATTTCTTTCAAAAATATTTTATACTTTTCAGTGACAAGATATTTAATATCTTCTGCTAGGTATGTTCATAAGCACTCCATATTTTTTGATGCTCTTGTACATAGATTTTTTTCTATTTCTGATTGTTGCTTGTATATTGAAATCCAATTGATTTCTTATGATACCTTGGTATCTTGAAACATTTTCAGTTTTATTAGCTTTTTTCAACAGTTTTTTTTACACATATAAATCATGTTTCTATAAACATAGAGATTTACTTCTCTTTTTCTAACATAGGTGCCTTTTCTTTCTTTTTCTTGAAAGATTGAGTTTGCTGGATCTTTCACTGCAACATTGAAAAAAAAGAAGTATGCATGTACACACTTGTCTTCTTTCTGTTCTTTGAGGGAAAGCATTCATTCATGATTTTATCTGTGGCTTGTTAAAGGTGACTTTCAAAAAGTTAACTTAAAGAAGTTTTATTTTCTCTTTTTTTTCTGGATTAAAAAAACATATATTGAATTTTATCTCACCTTTTCTCCATGTTTATTGATATGACCATATCACTCTTATCCATTACTTTGTTAAAATGATGCATTACATTAATTAATTTCCAAATGTTAGATGAATACTCTACTCTAGAAATAAATCATGCCTAGACATGATGTAGTAAACTTTTAACATAATATTGAATCTGATTTGCTGAAATTTGCTTAGAACTTGCATCTATGTTTATAATGCGTATCCACCTGAAGTTTTCTTTTGCAAACGATTTATCTAGTTTTATTTTTAGAGTAACACAGACCTCATAGAATGAGATGGGAAATATTTTCTACTTTTTGACTTTGTGAGAAAGTCTGTGCAGAAGAGATATTAGTATTACTTCTTCCTCAAAAGTTTGATAAAATTCACCAGTGAAGCAAAATGATCATGAAGTAATGCTTTTTTGTTTCCTGAGCAAGATTCACCCTGAGCTAACATCTGTCCCAATCTTCCTCTATTTTTTAGTATATGGCCAACAGCAGAGCATGGCTGCTAACAGAGCTCTGTAGGTCTCTACCTGGAACCAAACCTGGGCCATCAAAGTGGAATGCACTGAACTTAACCACCAGGGCTTGGCCCATGAAGTAATTTTTATTGGAGTGTTTCTAAATATAAATTTAATTTCTTAAGGTCATATAACACTATTGAAATTACTTATTTCTCTTAAAGTAATTGTTTGTACTTTATGTCTTTGAAACATTTGTACCTTCAATCTAAGTAATCGAATGATTGCCATACAATGCTCCTAACATTGCCTTATTATCCTTTTGATATCTCAACCATTTACAGTGACATCACTTCTTTCATTCCTGATGTTGGTATTTTATGTCTTCTCTTTTTATTTTCCTAATCAAAAGGAACTGAGCTTTTAATATTATTAATCTTCTCAAGGAACTGCTATTGGTTTCACTGACTTTATTGTTTTTTTGTTTTCTATTTCATTGATTTCCACTCATTTATTTCTTTTCCTGTGCTTATTTTGGGTTTAATTTACATTCTTTTCCTAGTTTCTTAAGATGGAAGCTGAAATCATTATTTTGATATCTTTCTTTTCTAAGATTGTGTTTGTTGTTAAAGATTTCTCCCTAAATATTGTTTTGGCACTAAGTCACAAATTTTCAGATGTTGTCCCTTCATTTCCATTCTGTCCAAAATAGTTCCTAATATCTATTTTATTTCTTCTTTAATCCAAAGGTTGTTTAGGTTATTTGGTTTCCAAATATTTGTGCTTTCTCTTTTATTGGAAAATACCCCAAATACTTGAAAACCAAAAAAAATAAATCACTAAATTGTGCTCAGAGATCAACGTTTGCCTTTAATCTTTTAAAATTAATGAAAAGTGTTTTGTGACTCAGAATATAACCTATCTTGGTAAATGTCCCATGTGCCCTTGAGAAAACCATAACATTTCCTGTTGTTGGGTAAAATGTACTATAAATTGTAATCAAGCCACATTGGTGGAACAAGTCTGTAATGTTTTTAATGATTTTTTATCATATTTTTCTACCAAAAATTGGGAGATGTATTGAAATCTCCAACTATAATTATGGATCTGTGTATTCTCTTTGGTGTTCTAATGGTTTTTGCTTTACCATTTTTGCAGCCCTGTTATAGAGGCATAAAGTAAACTTTTAAGTCCATTTTATTAATTAATTGATTCCTTCATCATTATACAATCACGTTCTTTGACATTGCTAACAGTCTTTATCACTGGTAATAGTGCTTTTAAATTTCTTTTGACTAATATTAATATAGCCACTCCTGTTTTGTTTTATTTGATTAGTGTTAGCATATCATTTTCCAAAATTTTAGACTACTTGTGGGTTTATATTTAAATCTATCTCATTAGCATATAGTTGGGTCTTGCTTATCTGTCCAATCTGACTATGTCTTCCTTTTAAATGGATGTTTAAAACATTTAAATTCAATATGGTTATTGATATGGTTAGGCTTAAGTGTAGCATCTTCGTAATTATTTTCCATTTATTTCATCTCTTCTTTTTGCCTCATTTCTCTTTTTCTACATAATTTTGGATTCAAAGAGTAGCTGTTATGATTCAAGTTTATTTTCACTTGTGTCTTTTTCATTTAACTGTTTTGTTATTTAATTGTTGCTTAAAAATTAAAATATACATCTTTAACTCATAGCCTATTTTCAAGCTATATTAAATTGCTTCATAAGGAGTATGGAAGACTATAGTATAGTCCTATTCAATTTTTAACTGCTTTAACTGTGTTTTATTTTGTGATTTATATTACAATATTTTATATATTCATTAATTTTTTCTCCTTCAATGTAATCTGTTTTTAAGACATTCCCAGCCAATGTCTTTTTAATTTCAGTCATTGTAATTTCTACCTCTAGAAATTTGATTTGGCTGTTATGCACATCTTCAACATCTCTACTTAATTTTTGGACACTGTAGAATACACTTATGATAACTGTTTTAATGTCCTTTTCTGGCACTTCTAACTTATACATCACTTATGGATTCATACTGATTGATTGATTACTCTCCTGATGTGTTCCTAATTCTTTGAATGTCTGGTAATCTACTATTGAATGAAATACATTTTCAGTTTTGCATTGCTGAATTCTGGATATATTTTTTATTTGAATAAATATTCTTTAGCTTTGTTCTGGAGTCCAGTTAAGTTACTTAAACAGTTCAGGTCTTGCTTTTATGATGTTAGATGAGTCCAGAGCAGTCCTCAGTCTAAAGTTAATTGTCTGCCACTACTGAAGTAAAGTCTTTACTTGTACTGCACTCATTGCCCCATTAAGCATTATTAATGTTCTGCAATTAATTAATTACATATTCTTGTTAGTCAGAACAGGCCCTGCCTATGTACTGGAAAGTCTTCTCCAATTCTTTTAGATGATTCTTATCCCAGCGTTAAGTAGAGTGCTACTGAGTACTCTAGGCAAACCCTTTGCAGATCTCTGGGATTCTTTTTGTGCAGGAGTCTTCTCTATGACACATTGTAAAGCCTAGATGCCTTGGCTTCCCTGATGCTTAGCTCTGTCTCCTCAACCCAGAGAGTTTATTGGTCTCTGCTTTGATTTCTCCCTTGTGTGCCAGTCAAAAAACATTGCTTAGGGAGTAACTTGAGTAATAAAAGGGCCCACCCTCTTTGTTGCTATCCACTAAGGATCATTGTCTTTTATTGTGTGATGCCCAGTGTCTTCAAAACTGGTTCATAGTCTTTATCTCTTATTTTGGTTGCTTTAGTAAGTGGGAGGAAAAACCCAACCCTTGTTAGAACAATGTGATCAGAAACAGAAGTTTACTTTAACTAATTTGCTAAAAGACTTTCTTTTTTAGACCAGTTTTAGTTTCACAGCAAAACTCACTGCAATGTACAGAGATTGCCCATTTACTCCCTGCCTTTACACATGCACAGCCTCCCCCATTATCAACCTTCCCCATCAGAGTGTTGCATTTGTTGCAACTGATGAACCTACAATGACACATCATAATCACCCAGAGACCACAGTTTACATCAGGGTTCACTCTTTCTGTTGTACATTCTATGGGCTGGGACAAACATCTAATGAAATGTGTCCAACACTATAGTATTGTATTATACTATTGTTGGCATACAATATTGTATTAGTTTCAGGTGTACAAAATAGTGATTTGACATTTATTTACCTTACAAAATGATCACCATGATAAGACTAATAACCATCTATCACACAAAGTTATTACAATATCGACTATATTCTGTATACTGTACACTGCATTACCATGACTTCTCTGTTTTATGACTGACAGCTTGCATATCTTTTCCCATTCACTCGTTTCACCGTGTCTTATACACCCCTCCCCTCCACCAATTTGTTGTCTGTATCTATGAGTCTGTTTCTGTTTTGTTATGTTTGTTCATTTGTTTGGTTTTTTTTTGACTCCACATATAAGTAAAATCACACAGCATTATTCTTTCTCTGTCTAGCTTATTTAACTCAGTATGACACCCTCTAAATTCATCCATGTTGTTGCAAATGGGATCATTCTCTTTTAGGACTGAGTAATATTCCATTGCATATATATACCACATCTTCTTTATCCATTCATCTTCTGGTGGACATTTAAATTGCTTCCATTTCTTGGCTATTGTAAGTAATGCTGCAATAAACATATTGATGCATATATCTTTTTTAATTCGTGTTTTCATCTTCTTCAAATAAATACCCAGAAGAGTTATTACTGAATTGTATGGTAGTTCTAATTTTAACATTTGGAGGAACGTCCATATTATTTTCTATACTTTTGCACCAATTTACATTCCTACCAATGGTGTACAAGGTCTTTTTTCTTCACATTCATGCCTATATTTGTTACTTCTTGTTTTTTGATAATAGCCATTCTGTCAAATGTGAGTGATATCTCCTTGTGGTATTGATTTGCATTTACCTGATGATTGGTGATGCTGACTACCTTTTCATTTACCTATTGGTCATCTGTATGTCTTCTTTGGAGAAATGTCTATTAGCTCTTCTACCCATTTTGTTATCAGATTATTTGTTTCTTTGATATTGTGTTGTAGGAGTTATCTATGTATTTTGGATATTAACCTCTTATGAGATACACCATTGAAAATATCTTCTCCCATTCAGTATGTTGCTTTTTCATTTTGTTGATGGTTTCCTTCATTGTGAAAGCTTCTTATTTTAACACAGTCCCATTTCTTTATTTTTGCTTTTACTGTCCTTGCCTGAAAAGATATATGCAAAAACAATATTGCTACGACCAATGGCAAAGAGTTTACCATCTATGCTTTCTTCTCAGAGTTTTATGGTTTCAGGTCTTACATTTAAGTCTTTAATCCATTTTGAGCTTATTTTTGTATACAGTGTAAGAAAGTGGTCCATTTTCATTCTTTTGCGTTTATCTGTCCAGTTTTCCAAATACTATTTATTGAAGAGACTGTCTTTTCTCCATTGTATATTCTTGCCTTCTTTGTTGTGGATTAATTGACCATATAGGCATGTGTTTATTTCTGGGTTATCTGTTCAGTTCCATTGATCTATGCATCCGTTTTTGTGACAGCAACATACTGTTTCAATTGCTATGGATTTGTAACACAGTTTTAAATGAGGAAGTGTCACATAAAGTTTTTCATATTATTTTCTTATGATCTTTTGTATTTCTGTGGTACCCATTGTAATTTCTCCTCTTTCACTACTAGTGTTCTTTATTTGAGTGTTCTCTTTTTTTCCTTAGTGATTCTGGATAAGGATTTGTCAATTTTGCTTACCTTTTCAAAGAACCAGCACTTAGCTTCATTGATCCTTTCTACTTTTTTTGTGTTCAATTTCATTTATTTCTGATCTAATTTTTATTATTTCCTACCATCTGCTGACTTTGGGCTTTGTTTATTCTTCTTTTTCTAGTTCTGTTATGTGTAGTTTAAGATTGCTTTTTTGAGGATTTTTTCTTTTTTGTTAATCTGGGCATGTATTCCTATGAATTTGCCTCTTAGGACTGCTTTTGCTGCATCCAATAAGAGTTGGTATGGTGTATTTTCATTGTCATTTGTCTCCAGATATTGTTTGATTTCTCCTTTAATTTCTTCAATGATTCATTGGTTGTTCAGTAGCATTTTGTTTAGTCTTCACATATTTGTCACTTGACCTGTCAGTTGTTTTCTGGTTTCATAGCATTATGGTTGGAAAAGATTTTTGATATGATTTAAATCTTAAATTTACTGAGGCTTGCCTTGTTTTCCAACATATTGTCTCTCTTTGAGAATGTTCTATGTGCACTTGAGAAGAATGTGTATTCTGCTGTTTTTGTATGGAGTCTTCTATATGCAGCTATTAAGTCCATCTGGTCTAATTTTTCATTTAATTCCTCTGTTTCCTGTTGACTTTCTGTCTGGATGATATATCCATTGATGTGAGTGGGGTGTTAACGTCCCCTACTATTATTGTGTTGCTGTTAATATCTCCTTTTCGGTTTGTTAACGGTTCCCTTATGTATGTTGGTGCTCCTGTGTTGGGTACAGATATATTTCTAAGTGTTATGTCCCCTTGGTAAAGTGTTCCTTTTGTGATTGTATACTACCCCAATCTGTCTTTTACTGCCTTTTTAATATTAAAGTCTACTGTGTCTGATATAAGTATGGCAACACCTGCTTTCTTTCATTGCCATTAGCTTGGAGTATCATCTTCCATCCCTTCATTCTGAGCCTGTGTTTGTCTTTAGAGCTGTGTTTCCTGGAGGTGGCATAATGCTGGGTCTTGTTTTTTAATCCATCCAGCCTCTCTACATCTTTTTTTTTTTTAAAGATTTAATTTCTCCTTTTTCTCCCAAAGAACCCTGCTACCTAGTTGTATATTCTTTGTTGTGGGGCCTTCTAGTTGTGGCATGTGGGACATTGCCTCAGTGTGGTCTGATGAGCAGTCCATGTCGGCATCCAGGATTTGAACCAATGAAACACCGGGCCACCTGCAGCGGAGCACACAAACCTAACCGCTCGGCCACGGGGCCAGCCCCTCTCTACATCTTTTGATTCAATAATTCAATCCATTTAGAGATGCTATCCATATATGAAGGTTTACTGTTACCACTTTATCACTTGTTTTCTGCTTGTCATTTATTTTCCTTGTTTTTCATCCCATGTATTTTGACTGCCAATTTAGCTTCTAGTTCTCCATGATGGTTTTCTTAGTTTTCTCTTTATTTAGCATTCATGTCTCTGTACTTACTGTTAGTAGTTGCCATGAGATAGTCCATTTTCCTTTTTTTAAAAAAATTTTTTAGTGAGTTAATGATAGGTTACAATCTTGTGAAATTTCAGTTGTACACTATTGTTTGTCAGTCGTGTTGTAGGTGCACCCCTTCACCCTTTGTGCCAACCTCCTGCCCCCCCCTTTCCCCTGATAGCCACTAATCTGTTCTCTTTGTCTCCATTTTTAAATTCCTCATATGAAGATTGTTCTTCTCTATCTGGCTTATTTCACTTCATATAATTCCCTGAAGGTCCATCCATGTTGTTGCAAATGGGAGAGTTTTGATCTTTTTTATGGCTGAGTAGTATTCCGTTGTGTATATATACCACATCTTCTTTATCCAGTCATCAGTTGATGGGCACTTAGGTTGCTTCCATGTCTTGCCTATTGTAAATAATGCTGCAATGAACATTAGGGTGCATGGGACTTTTAAAATTGCTGACTTCAAGCTCTTTGGATTGATACCCAGTAGTGGGATGGCTGGATCGTATGGTAGTTCTATTTTTAATTTTTTGAGGAATATCCATATTGTTTTCCATAGTGGCTGCACCAGTTTGCATTCCACTAACAGTGTATGAGGGTTCCTGGTTCTCCACAACCTCTGCAACATTTGTTATTATTTGTTTTGGTTTTGTCATTCTAATGGGTGTAAGGTGATATCTTAGTGTAGTTTTGATTTGCATTTCCCTAATGATCAGCAATGACGAGCATCTTTTCATGTGCCTATTGGCCATCCGTATATCTTCTTTGGAGAAATGTCTGTTCATGTCTCCTGCCCATTTTTGGATCGGGTTGTTTGATTTTTTTTTTGTTGAGTTGTGTGAGTTCTTTATATATTATGGATATTAACTCTTTGTCAGATGTATGACTTGCAAATATTTTTTTCCCAACTAGTGGGTTGTTGTTTTTTGTTTCAATCCTGTTTTCCCTTGCCTTGAAGAAGCTCTTTAGTCTGATGAAGTCCCATTTGTTTATTCTTTCTATTGTTTCCTTTCTCTGAGAAGACATGGTGTCCAAAAAGATCCTTTTGATACTGATGTGAAAAAGTGTACTGCCTACGTTTTCTTCTAGAAGCCTTATGCTTTCAGGTCTTAGCTTTAAGTCTTTGATCCACTTGGAGTTTATTTTTTTATTTTTTATTTTTTTTAAAGATTTTATTTTTTCCTTTTTCTCCCCAAAGCCCCCCGGTACACAGCTGTATATTCTTCGCTGTGGGTCCCTCTAGTTGTGGCATGTGGGACGCCGCCCCAGCATGGCTTGATGAGCAGCACCATGTCCACACTCAGGATTTGAACCAACGAAACACTGGGCTGCCTGCAGCGGAGCGTGCGAACCCAACCACTCGGCCACGGGGCCAGCCCCACTTGGAGTTTATTTTTATCAATGGTGAAAAAGAATGGTCAATTTTCATTCTTTTACATGTGGCTTTCCAGTTTTCCTAGCACCATTTGTTGAAAAGACTTTCTTTTCTCCATTGTATGCCCTCAGCTCTTTTGTCGAAGATTAGCTGTCCATAGATGTATGGTATTATTTCTGGGCTTTCAATTCTGCTCCATTGATCTGTGTACCTGTTTTTGTACCAGCAGCATGCTGTTTTGATTACTGTAGCTTTGTAGTATATTTTGAAGTCAGGGATTGTGATGCCTCCAGCGTTGTTCTTTTTCTCAGGATTGCTTTAGCAATTTGGGGTCTTTTGTTGCCCCATATGAATTTTAGGATTCTTTGTTCTATTTCTGTAAAGAATGTCATTGGGATTCTGATTGGGATGGCGTTGAATCTGTAGATTGCTTTAGGTAGAATGGACGTTTTAACTATGTTTATTCTTCCAATCAATGCACAGGGAATGTCTTTCCATCTCTGTATGCCATCATGCATTTCTTTCAGAAAAGCCTTGTAGGTTTTGTTGTATAGGTCTTTTACTTCCTTAGTTAAATTCACCCTGAGGTATTTTATTCTTTTTGTTGTGATTGTTAATGGTATTGTGTTCTTGAGTTCTTTTTCTGTTAGTTCATTATTAGAGTATAGAAATGCTACAGATTTATGTGAATTGATTTTATACCCTGCAACTTTGCTATAGTTGTTGATTATTTTTAAGAGTTTTCCAATGGATTCTTTGGGGTTTTCTATATATAAAATCATGTCGTCTGCAAATAGTGAGAGTTTCACTTCTTCCCTACCTATTTGGATTCCTTTTCTTCATTTTTCTTCCCTAATTGCTCTGGCCAAAACCTCTAGTACTATGTTGAATAGGAGTGGTGATAGAGGGCATCCTTGTCTCGTTCCTGTTTGCAAGGGGATGGCGTCGGGTTTTTGCCCATTGAGTATGATGTTGGCTGTGGGTTTGTCATATATGGCCTTTATCATGTTGAGGTAGTTTCCTTCTATGCCCATTTTGTTCAGAGTTTTTATCATAAATGGCTGTTGGATCTTGTCAAATGCTTTCTCTGCATCTATTGAGATGATCGTGTGGTTTTTATTCCTCAGTTTGTTGATGTGGTGTATCACGTTGATCGATTTGCGGATGTTGAACCATCCCTATGTCCCTGGTATGAATCCCACCTGATCATGATGTATGATTCTTTTGATGAATTGCTGAATTCTGATGACCAAAATTTTGTTTAGCAGTTTTGCATCGATGTTCATCAACGATATTGGCCTGTAGTTCTCCCTTTTCATGCTGTTCTTTTAGACTTTGGTATCACTGTGATGTTGGCCTCGTAGAATGTGTTAGGAATTGTTCTATCCTCCCTAATTTTTTGGAATAGCTTGAAAAGGATAGGTATTAAATCCTCTCTGAAAGTTTGATAGAATTCCTCAGAAAAGCCATTTGGTCCTGGGGTTTTATTCTTGGGGATGCTTTCGATGGCTGTTTCAATCTCTTTCCTTGTGATTGGTCTGTTCAAATTGTCTGCTTCTTCTTGACTCAACCTTGGGAGTTTGTAAGAGTCCAAGAATTTATCCATATCTGATACATAGTCTTCCGCATTCAACATTATCCCACACCATAAAGGTATGTTTATTACAATTATGAACCTTCATGAACACATTATTACCACCCAAAACTCACTTTAGTGTTCACTCTTGGTGCTGTACATTCTATGGGTTTTGACAAATGTATAATGACAGGTGTCTACCATGTAGTATCATACAGAGTAGTTTCACTGCCCTAAAAATCGTCTATGCTCAACTCCCCTCTGACCCCTGACAATCACTGACAATTATCGTCTCCATAATAAATGGATAGATAAAACTGTCTCCATAGTTTTGCATTTTCTAGAATGTCATAGAGTTGGAATCATACAGTATGTAGCCTTTTCAGATTGGCTTCTTCCACTTAGTAACATGCTGTTAATATTCCTCCTTTTCTTTTCATAGCTCAATAGCTCATTTTCTTTTAGCCACTGTCTGTATGCACCACAGTTTATTCATCCATTCTATGGATGCATAACCTATAAAAGGACACTTGCTTACTTCCAAGTTTTGGCAATTATGAATAAAGCTACTTTAAATATACATGTGTAGATTTTTGTGTGGACATAAGTCTTCAGTTCTTTTCGGTAATTGCTAAGAAGTGCAATTGCTGGATTGTGTGTTAAGAGTATGTTTACTTTTGTAGGAAACAACAAACTGTCTTTCAAAGTGGCTGTACCATTTTGCATTCCCATCAGAAATAAATAAGAGTTTCTGTTGCTCCACATCCTCACCAGCATTTGGTGTTATAAATGTTCTAATAGGTGTGTAGTGCTATCTTATTGATGTTTTAATTTGCAATTCTCTAAGGACACAATCCAGAGCATTTTTTCATATACTTACTTGCCATCCATATGTTTTCTTTGGTAAGGTATTTGTTTTGATCTTTGGCTATTTTTTAATTAAGTTGTTTGATTCTGATGATTGAATTTTAAGAGTTCTTTGTATATTTTAGATAACAATCCGTTATCATACTCTAGGTCAACTAGGTTTTCTCCTATATTATATTTTAGGAGTTTGATATTTTTGTTTTTTATGTACAGATCTATGATCCGTTTTGAGTTAATTTTTGTGTTTGTAAAGTCTATGTCTAGATTCATTTTTTTTTTTTGCATGTGGATGTCCAGTTGTTCCAGGACCATTTGTTGAAGAGACTATCTTTGCTCACTTTTATTGTCTTTGCTCCTCATCAGGTAAACTTTAAACTTTACTGGCAGACATAAAATATATTACATGGAAAGAACTCATATGATGACATAACAAAGATATAAAGATCTCTGGTAAAGGTATATACATAGGCAATTATAAAACTATTATTACTTCAACTTTGGTTTGTAACTCTTTTTGCAGTCTACATGATTTAAAATACTAATTCATAAAAAATTATTAGTCTATGATTTCACTTTTTAAATGTTTAAATTTCTTTTGATGAGGAAGATTGACCCTGAGTAAAATCTGTTGCCAATCTTCCCCTTTTTTGCTTGAGGAAGATAGACCCTGAGCTAATATATGTGCCAATTTTTCTCTATTTTGTATATAGTATGCTGCCACAGCATGGCTTAATAAGTGCTGTGTAGGTCTGAGTCCAGGATCCAAACCTGTGAACCCCAGAATGCTGAAGTAGAACAGATGAACTTAACCACTACACCACTGGGCTGGCCCCTAGTCTATGATTTTAGACACACATTCCATAAAGAAGTAAACTGTGACATCAATACATGAATGGAACTGAGGATGGAGATGTACAGGAGAAGAGTTTTTGAATGCTATTGAAATGAAGCTTGTGTAAGTTGAAATTAGACTGTAATAACTTTAGGATGTTAAGAGTAATCTCCATGATAACCACAAGGAAAATAGCTGCAATATACACACAAAAGGAAATGGCAAGTGAATTATGACATTTTATTTTTTTACACCAACAAAATACAAAGACAGTAATGCAGGAAAGAAGCACAGAGAAGCCATAAGGTATATATAAAGCAAGTAAAAACATATAACAAATTGGTAGAAGTAAGTCCTTCCCTATCATTAATTGCTTTAAATGTAAATGTGCCAAACTCTCTAATGAAAACACAGAGTTTGGCTGAATGGACAAGAAAAAATAGGATCCAATTTTATGCTGTCTACAGGAGACTCATTTTAGATTTACAGATACCAACAGGTTGAATGTGATAGGATGAAAAAAAAAAATGTCATGCAAATAGAAACCAAAGAGAGTAGGGTTTGCCGTACTAAATGCAAACAAAATGGACATTTTCTTTTTTAAAGATTGGCTTTCAGCTAACATCTGTTGCAAATCTTTTTTTTCTCTTTCCTCTCCCCAAGATCCCAGTACATAATTGTATATTCTAGTTGTAGATTCTTCTAGTTCTTCTATGTGGGATGCTGCCAAAGCATTGCTTGATGAGTGGTGCTAATTCCACACCCAGGATCTGAACCAGTAAAACCGTGGGCCACTGAAATGGAGTTTGTGAACTTAACCACTCAGCTATAGTCTGACCCAAGATAAACATTTTTTTAGTAATATTTAGGGCTGACCGGTGGTACAGCAGTTTTCACGTGCTGCTTCTCAGTAGCCTAGGGTTCGCCAGTTTGGATCCCAGGTGTGGACATGGCACTGCTTGGCAAAAGCCATGCTGTGGTAAGCATCCCACGTATAAAGTAGAGGAAGATGGGTATGAATGTTAGCTCAGGGCCAGTCTTCCTTAGCAAAAAGAGGAGGATTGGCAGTAGTTAGCTCAGGGCTAATCTTCCCCTAAAAAACAAAAAAGAAATATTTATTAATTTTAAAATAACAATAAGAAATCCATTACATGTTACCATCAATAACATGCTCACGAAAATTTACTATTTTCTAAAACAAAGAAAAAAATTAGTAGGAAGAGTAACATTCCTTTATATTGTTTGTAGATGTCTTAATAGAGTAACAGCTGAATTCTCACATCTGCTTCTACATTCAGTCTGTTGTGATATCATACATCATGTAGCCTCAGGAAAACTTCACTGTACACTCATGAGAGAATGAAAGTAAAAAAGGCAAATGACATCTTAGCCTTATGAAAAAGTTTTGGTCTGTGCGCCCCCTAATGGGATTCCAGGGATCCCTAGAGGTGCCCAGACCACAATTTGAGGATTTCAGCATTAGGATAAATTACTAATATATTTCTTCCAGTATAGCAAAACTTTATTGTGTATAGGGAAGTTGTGCAAAATAGACATTAAATAATAAAGTTTATAAGAACAAAGAAGACATTATATATTGATAAAGTTTCTATACAGCAAGAAGATATAATGATTCTAACAATAATGAATAAACATCACAGTGCCAAAGCAGATGAAGAAAACATTGATGGAATGGAAGGGAGAAATAAAAAGCTCTCCAATAATATAAGAAGACTTCAATATCCCACTTTCCATTATGGATGAAACAACCTGACAGAAGATCAATAAGGAAATAGAGGACTTTAAGAACATTGTAGGATCTAATGGACATACACAGAAAACTTCACATGACAGCAGCAGAATACACATTTCTCAAGTGCACATGGAACAATCTTTTGGCTTGACCATCTACTAGGTCACAAAACAAGCATTACAAGAATTTTGGGGGGCCGTCCCAGTGGCCCAGCGCTTAAGTTTGCACATCCTGCTTCTCAGTGGCCCAGGGTTCTCTGGTTCGGATCCCAGGTGCAGACATGGCACTGCTTGGCATGCCATGCTGTGGTAGGCATCCCACATATAAAGTAGAGGAAGATGGGCATGGATGTTAGCTCAGGGCCAGGCTTCCTCAGCGAAAAAGAGGAGGACTGGCAGTAGTTAGCTCAGGGCTAATCTTCCTCAAAAGAAAAAAAAAAGAATTTTAAAAGACTGAAATCACATGAAGTGTTTATTTTTATCACAATGGAATGAAACTAGATCAACAGCAGAAGGAAAACGGGAAAATTCAAAAATATGTGAAAATTAAACAACACAGTCTTAAATTATCAAAGGCCAGAGAAGAAATCATAAGGGAAATTAGAAAGTATCTTGAGATAAATGAAAATGAAAACACAACACACAAAAACTTATGGGATGTGGTAAAAGGAGTGCTAAAAAGGAAACTTATAGCATCACATGGTTACATTATAAGAGGAGAAAGATCTTAAATTAACAAGCTAGGTTTATACCTTAAAGTATCAGAAAGAGAAGAGCCAGCTAACCCCAAAGCTACAAAAAGGAAGAAAATTATAAAGATTAATACAGAGGTAAATGGAAAATGATAGGGAAATCAACAAGACCAACTGTTGACTCATCAAAAGGTCAACAAAATTGACAAAGTTTTAATTAGATAGACCAAGAAAGAAAAAGAGAAGATTCAAATGACTAAAATCAGAAATTAAAGAAGTGAGATTAATACTTATTTTACAGAAATAAAAAGGATTATAAGAGAATGCTATGAAGAACAAATTGCCCCAAAAATTGCATAAGTGAAATGTTCCTAATAAAGCAAACAAACAAGAAACACACAAAGACTGAATCATGAAGATATTGAAATTCTGAATAGACCTATAGTAAGGAGATTAAACCAGTAATCAAAAACTTCCTAACACAGAAAACCTCCAAGCCAGATAGCTTCACTGGTAATTTCTACAAAGGACTTAAAGAAGAATTAACACCAGTTCTCCTCAAACTCTTCGAAAAGTCAAAGAAGAGTAAATACTTCCTGATTCACTCCAAGATGCCAGCATTGCCCTGATAGTAAAGTCAGACAAAGACAGAACAAGAAAACAACAGCTTAGTATCTCTTATGAATATCTACGCAAGAATTCTCAACAAAATACCAGCCAAACTGCATTCAAAGCATATTAAAAATATTAAACAGCATGACCAAGGGTATTTACTCCTGCAATAACGCAAAGAACCATGCAAGGATGATTTGACAGAAAAATCAATATACTATATTTAAAGAATGAAGAAAAAAAGACACAATTATCTCAATTGGTGAAGAAAAAGCACTTGACAAAATTTTACACTCAGTCACGATAAACACATTGAAGAAACCAGAAATAGAAGACCCTTCCTCACATACGAAAGGACATATTTAAAAAGCCCACAGATAATGTCACACTCAGTAGTGAAAGACTGAAAACTTTTCATCTAGGTCTGGAACAAAATAAGGATGTCCACTTTTGCCACTATCCAACATGGCACTGGAAGTTCTAGTCATAGTAATTAAGGAAGAAAAGAAGTAAAGGCACCCAAACTGGAAAGGAAGAAGTAAAATAGTCTCTGTTTGCAGATGGCACACCGTGAAGATTACACACTCACACAGAAAAACAGATTGTTATTATTAATAAATTCAGTCAAGTTGCAGGATATAAATGAACACATAAAAATCAGTTGCTTTTCCATATATTAGCAATGAAAAATCTGAAAAGGATTATAAGAAGATAATTCCATTTATGACAGTATCAATAGGAATAAAATGCTTAGGAATAAACTTAACCAAGGTGGTGAAAGACTTGTGTGATGGACTGAATTGTGTTTCCCCAAAATTCATATTCTTTTAATGAAAGAAACTCTGGACTGTGAACTTCACAAGGGATCCAAGACAAACCAGATATTTTGGACTGCATTCAAACAAATACCTACATCTTTGTAAAATACATGCAAATATAGAAGCAGCCTAGAGGCAAGGTGATTAATTTTATTTTACATGTGGTTATGTGTGTATCTGAGGCTGGTGAAGTATGTTGGGTCTTGGAAGATGGAAAGCTTAGGCTTTGGAAAAACATGACCTAACATGATTGTTTTCTTCAAACTATTTATTATTTAAAATTATTTTTTGTGTATTCAAAGTTTTGGCTTTGAAAATTTTCAAATGTACTGATAACTTGCAAAGAATAGAGTACTAAACATTCATTTGCTCTTCTGCGGTACTCATTTGTAACAAATTGCCTCATCTACATTATTCTCTCTCCATTTAGATAAATAATTACATCTATCATATATCTATCCAGTTGTCTATTCATGTGAATTTCCAACTATTTGTATTTAACATTGATCTAACACTAATGTCTAAAACTTAGGTATATTCAAAATTCCTTAATCCTTCCAATAATAAAATTTATAACTAAAGTTTTGGTATTCAACCCAGGATCTAACCAACAGTCATGAATTGCATTTTGCTGTCAAGCTTTTTTAGTATTCTTTTTACTGGAATAGTTCATCTGTCTCTTAGAGGGTGCATTATGATATTGGCAATTTTTTTATGAGTTCAGCTCAATTGCTTTGCAGAATATTTTTCAGTTTGGATTTATCTGATTTTTTTCTTCATGATTAGATTCAAGTGGAACTTTTTTTGGCAGAAATGCTGCCAAAAAGTGACATGCTCAGTATATCATTACACAGAGCATATGATGTCTGTTTACACCATTAACGATGATGCAAACATTGATGATTTGATTAGAAATATGTTTATCAGTTTCTTCATTGCAAGTAACGTTTCCTTTGGTAATTAATAAGTAATCTGTCAGGTGATAATATGAGATTGTGGTAATACCCTTGGAAGAGGGTTTTGAAGGATGAATAGAAATTTTCTAGGTAGACAAGAAGAAGGAGACAGCCAAAGGAGAAGACAAAGCATATGCAAAGGTATTAGAGTATGAAATAGTATCATGAAGGCAGAGAATAAATAACTAAGTCTCGTAAAGCATACAGTACAAGGCAAGGCACAGAACTGGTAATAGTAATCATAGAAGACCTCACAGTAGAAGATTCACCTTAATCTTGTAGGTACTGGTCATGCACTGAAGTACTGTAGAAGGAACATAAAACAATCAGAATTGGGTTTTAGGAGTTCTTTTGAAATTATATGAGCAGATTTATGGGGTTGGGGTGGGAAGAGAGGCAATATCAGAGGGAGTGAGAACTATTGCAATAATCTGTGTAAGCAATGATATGTCTGAGTTGGAATCTGGGACAAATATAAATTTATTTCATCTCCTCCAGAGTACATGTGGGTCAGGCTATGTTTGAGAATAGAATATCAAATCTGTCAATCAAGGTTCTGAGAGTTTAGTGTCCATAAAGGAGAACTGATAAATAAAGTAACTCAGAATAAACGTAACATGTTTAAATTAGGGTTATAGGGGTGATAAATAAACCTAAGATGTAAGACTTGAGGGTATTGGAGAGGGATGGCTAATAGGATTTACATATTATTTTATCGAATGGACAGGTTGGACAGGATTTTCCCAGAAGAATCCCCTGAGGCAGAAGTGGGAACTGGCCTTTGTATAAACACAATTTGTTGTTCTCCATGACAAGTGTGTGGTTGTGTTAGTTGTGTCATGATATATACAGACAGCCTGCTCCTTTAGGTTCAGTCTTGTCTTTGGGTTATAATGGTATATATAGAATGAGTTAATCACAGTTCAAACTTAGCATTGCCTGAAGCACAATACTGACCCTTGTCCAAAGCTGTAGAATGTTCTATCTAGAAATAAATAATATTTTGAAATAATGAGACCATGAGTTATTTCAAGGCAGAATGTACCAGTCTATCAGTATTCTTTCATCTTTATAAGTAGATTCATGACTTGCACCTAGTTTCATTGGGGCCTTAAGGATTCAGCATTTGAGGCTGGTCACATAGCTGTAAAATAGCTACAGAGTCAGATCACTACAAGAGATAATAATCATGACAGACTTTGAGCTTCCCAGTACCAAGATGCTTTCCATGCACACTGGTGGTAGTTTGGACCATGAGACTAAGCAGTGAAAAGAAAAAGAAGCCTGTGCCTGAGATCTTTGGACAACTTCAATTAAGATACTTGTCAATGTGTTTCTGTGTGAATTAGCAAACTATGCCTCAGTGGTGAGCTGCTTATTTTTCCAAATAAAGTTTTACTGGAACACAGCCATGGTCATTCATTTATATACTTCCAATGGCTGCTTTCACCCTACAGCAGCTGAGTTGAGTAGTTATAACACAGACCATATGGCCTGAAGGGTCTTCTAAGATATGTGCTATCTGGTCCTTTACAGAAATAGTTTGCTGACCCCTAGGTTAACTGGATTGATTTTACATGTTAAAGCTGTTTAGTGGACAGAACCTGTTGGAGTCCTGTCAATCTTTTCAGCAATTAAACACTGATTAGTTAATGTAAAATCATTGCAATTTGTGTCATACTTAGGGTTACTGAAAATATGTGATGCTCATTTTATGGGAAATGGCTAAGGATTGGTTTAAGAAAAATAAGGAAGATGAAAAATTAATGCCAGAATGATTATGGGATTTTGTGTGTGTGTGTGTGTGTGTGTGTGTGTGTGTGTGTGTGTGTGTGGTTAGCCCTGAGCTAATATCTGTTGCCAATCTTCCTCTTTTTAGCTTGAGGAAGATTGCATGGCTTCATGAGCAGTGTGCAGGTCTGTTCCCAGGATCCAAAACCTAACCCTGGGCCACCAAAGCATAGTGCACTAACCCAACCACTACACCAATGGGATAGCCCCTATGGGATAATTCTTGATTTGAGGTGGTATGTTATGCATTCTACAACAGAGGAAAAATTTATCAACAGAATTTGGAGATCCAATCCCTGAGGAAATATAAAAATGGATTAAATTGAAGATGCAGACTGACAGAAAACTGAGTTCTGTGGCTGCCATTAATCTATAACACAATTGAAAATAAAAACTGATTTGAGACTCCTGGAATTGAGCTGCCTAAGCCCCAGCCAAATGACTGGAGCAGATAAAAGATTTGATCTTCAATTACAAAAGAAAAACAAAAACGAAGGTGATGTAAGTGAGAAATGCTCTAAGACAAAAGACCAGCAGCTTTCTGGGGAGTCTTTTTTTCTTAGAATTATTCACCAAGGGGCTCCCATGAACACAACCAATTGACAACTACTCTGGAACAATTACTCCTGAGAGAAGTGAAAACTGGATTAAAAGAATCCCTTCAACAAGGGGAAGTCCTGACTGAGGTGGAAGAGGCACCATTCTAGAGAGGAAAAGCCACCTTTGCAAGCCACTGCACCTCACAGCCAGCTGGCAGCAATCCTAAGGTACACAGCCTTCCCTGAAGGAGTGGGGGACCTGAGCAGGGGAGCATTAGCACAATAGGCATCCTTTGAACTCAGCACACCTGAGATGAGTCTCCTAATATCCAGCTTTGCTGGCTATTAACTACAGTGGCAAACCTCTAGAAAAGCTATCAAACATAAGCAAAATAAGGCAGCTCTTAAAGAACCCATACACAAATTTACACATTTCAGAAAACAACCCAAAATCAGCAGAAAAGAAGTTACACGGCCCTTTCTTGAAAAGAGACTCATCTGATAGGATCTGGGTGCATCTTGGTGAGAAGTAAGACCTCTCCAGGCACTGAGACATTGGCAACAGCCATTATTCCAACCTAGTGCAGGTGTGATGACACAGATGCTGGCAGATGCCATTGGAGTTCTTTCCCTGGCCTTTTAGATTAGGGGCTGCCCCACCCACTAGAGCATCAACTTAATCCAGTTCAGCCAGGGTGGACAGCCTGCCCTAGGGACTGGCCCCACCCAATAGTAAGCCCTTGGGGAAGTTGTGGGGCCCGCATAGACTGGGTGCCTGGATTCTCTGCAGCAAAGTGGGTCCACCTGTGTGGAGCAGGGCATGTATGAGGAGCAGGTGGAGTGTGGGGACATTGGAGGAGTGTGTGGGGCCTCTGCAGTGGGGCAACTGGGTCCACTTAAGGGGGTCAGAATGTGCATATGGGTCATTACTGCATTGACAGTATATGTGGCCCTGTTGGGGTTGGGACTTTTCAGCTTCAGAAGACTTGTAGTTTTCAAACAGCCACATAGGCTACTGACCTAACATTCCAAAGCCTGAAACAATTGGGTGCTCCCATGTGTGGGGCCAGTCACACTCAACAGCAGTCCTGAGAGATCTGATAACAGACTTGAAGGTCAGGGGCCAGTAACAATTGTAAACCCCTGAGCCTAGCAACCAGGCATGCTGGGGGCCTACTCACTTACCAGAAAAACTGTAACAGGAATGTGCTATTAGACATTTCAGCCAACTGTGCTGGGGCTCTCTATGCCTGATAAAGTGGCTGAAGTGTCCATAGCAGCCACATGCAGCTGAGCATTACGCTCAGCCAGCCAGGTAAATAACCTAGCCTCCCTGGTCACCTGCAGCAAGAACAGCACTGCCACAACAGAAGGAGACATGTACCCACAAGATGGTGTTCTTAGAACGTTTGTAACTGATGATGAGAGGGAAGCACACTGCTGGGTCTCATAAAGCATCTCTTACAAAATGCCACCTCTCCAAGATCAGAAGACATAACTGACTCACCTAATACATAAATATAAGTAGAGAGAAAGAAGCAAAATGAGGAGGGAAAAGAATACTTTCCAAGTAGGGGAACTGGATAAAACTCCAGAAAAACAAATACAAGAAACAGAAATAAACAATGTACCTGACAAAGTGTTCAAAGAAAAAATCATAAGGATGCTCACTCATTTTATGAGAAGAATGGATGAACTCAGTGAGAACATCAACAAAGAATTGGAAAATATAAAAAAAGAACCAACCAAAAATAAAGAATACAGTAAAGAAATGGAAAATGCACTAGAGAGACTCAATAGCAGAACGTGATACAGAAGTATGGATCAGCCAACTGGATGAAAAACTAGAGGAAATCACTCAAGCTGACAGATAAAAGAAAAAAGAATTAAAAAGAATGAGAAAAGCCTAAAAGTCTTTGTGTTGACCTCTGGGACAACACAAAGCACATTAACATTCATATTATAGGTCTCCCAGAAAGAGAAAGACAAAGGAATAGAGAATCTATTTGAAGAAATAATTGCTAACCTAAGGAAGGAAACAGACATCCAGGTGCGGGAAGCACAAAAAGCACCAAACAAGATAAACCCTAAGAAGCCCACTCCAAAACACATTATAATTAAAATGTCCAAAATTAAATATAAGGAGAGACTCCTAAAAGCCACAAGAGAAAGGCTACAAGTTACATACAAAGGGAACCCCATAAGCCTATCAGCTGACTATTCAGCAGAAACCTTAAAGGCTCAAAGGAAGTGACATGATATACCTAAAGTGCTGAAAGGAAAAAACCCACAGCCAAGAATATTTTATCTGGCAAGGTTATCTTTCAGAATGGAAGGAGAGATAAAGGGTTTCCCAGACAAGAAGAAATTAAAGGAATTTATCACCAGGAAACCAGTGCTACAAGAAATGCTAAAGGTGTTTGTTTAAGTGAGAAAGAGAAGACCACAAAGAGCAATAAGAAAATTACCCCCAAAAAGCCAATAAAATCACCAGTAAATATAAAAATACAGTAAAGGTAGCAGATAAGCCAACTATGAAGATAATATGAAGATCAAAAGACAAAGTACTAAAATTACCAATGTCAATGATAAAAGGGTAACAGATATACACACACATATAAAAAGGTTAGATACGATGTCAGAAACATAAAATGTTGGAGGAGGAGAATAAAAGAGTAGAGATTTTAGAAAGAGGTCAAACTAAATAGACCAAGAACTTAATGTAGACTACTATATACGTAGATTATTATATATGAACCTCATGGTGATCACAAACCAGAAACCTATTATAAATATGCAAAAAAGTAAGAGAAAGACCATCAAACCGCAAGGGAAGAGAACAAGAAAAGAAGAAAGGAATGGAGAATAACTACTAAAACACCCAGAAAAAAAGTAACAAAATGGCAATAAGTATATACTTATCAATAGCTACTTTAAATGTCAATAGAATAAATTCTCCAATCGAAAGGCATATGGTGGCCAGTTGTATAAAAAACCAAGACCTAGATATATGCTTCATACTAGAGACACACTTCAGACCTAAAGACCTTCACAAACAGAAAGTGAAAGCATGGAAAAAGATATTCCATGCAAATGTCAATAAAAAGGAAGCTGAGGTAGCAATACCTTTATCAGACAAAATAGACTTTAAAACAAATACTGTAACAAGAGACAAAGAAGGGCACTATATAATGATAAGGGGAACAATCCAACCAGAGGATGTAACACTTGTAAATACCTGTGCACCCAACATAGGAGCACCTAAATATGTAAAGCAATTATTAACAGATATAAAAGGAAGAAGAGAAAATAGAACAATAAGGGTAGAGAATTTAACACTCCACTTACACCACTGGATAGATCATCCAAACAGTAGATCAATAAGAAAACATCGGCCTTAAATGACACAATAGAATAGATGGACTTAGTAGCTATATATAGAGATAGAACATTCCATCCAAAAACCACAGATTACACATTCTTTTCAAACACACATGGAACATTCTCCAGTACTGATCACATATTAGGCAACAAAAAAGTCTCAATAAATGTAAGAAGAGTGAAATAATGCCAAGCATCTTTTCTGACCCCAAAGCTATGAAACTAGAAATAAGGTACTAGAAGAAAACCAGAGAAACCACAAATATATGGAGATTAAGCAAACTTCTACTCAACAACACTTAGGTCAATGAAGAAATCAAAGGCTAAATCAAAAAATACCTAGACACAAATGAAAATGAAAATATGACATGCCAAAACTTATGAGCTACAGCAAAAGCATTCCAAGAGGGAAGTTTATAGCAATACAGGACAGCTCAACAAACAAGAAAAATCTCAAATAAAAACTTACCAGTGCATCTAAAGGAGCTGGAAGGAAGAACAAACAAAGCCCAAAATCAGCAGAAGAATGGCAATAATAAAAATCAGAGCAGAAATAACTGAAACAGAGACTAAAAACAATAGGAAAATACAAATGAAACCTAGAGCTGGATCTTTGAAAAGATAAAGAAAATCGACAAAACTTTAACCAGACTCAGCAAGAAAAAAAGCGGGAAACCTCAAATTAAAAAAATCAGAAATGAAAGAGGAGAAATTACAACAGACATCTCAGAAATTCAAAAGATAATAAGAGAATACTATGAAAAGCTATATGTCAACAAATTGCATAATCTAGATGGAATGGATAAATTCTTAGAATCATACAACCTTCCAAAACAGAGTCAAGAAGAAATAGAGAATGTGAATAGACCAATCACCACTATGGAGATAAAAACAGTAATCAAAAACCTCACCAAAAATAAAAGTCCAGGACCAGATGGCTTGCCTGGTGAATTCTACCAAACATTCATGGAAGACTTACTAACTAGCCTTCTCAAGGTCTTCAAAAAATTAAAGAAGAGGAGGAGCTTCCTAACTCACTCTATGAAGCCACCATTATGCTGATACCAAAATAAGGCCAGAACAACACATAAAAAGAAAATTACAGGCCAATGTCACTGATGAACATCAATGCAAAAATCCTCAACAAAATACGGGCAAATCAAATACAGTACATTAGAAAGATCATACACCATGATTAAGTGGGATTTATTCCAGGGATGCAGAGATGGTTCAAAATCTGCAAATCAATCAATGTGATAACCACATTAACAAAATGAAGAATAAAAATCACATAATCACCAATAGGTGCAGAAAAGTCACTTGGCAAGATACGGGATCCATTTTTGATAAAAACTCTGAAAAAATGGATATAGATGGAAAGTACCTCAGCATAATAAAGCATATATATGAAAAACCCACAGCAAATATCACTCTCAATGAAGAAAAACTGAAAGCTATCCCTCTAAGGACCCGAACCAGACAAGCATGCCCACTTTCACTATTCTTATTTATAATAGTATTGGAAGTCCTAGACAGAACAATCGGACAAGGAAAAGAAATACAAGGGATCCAATTTGGAAAGAAAGAAGTGAAACTGTCATTATTTGCATATGATGTGATTTTATGTTTAAAAAGCCCTAAAGAATCTACCAAAAGAGCTTTGGAATTAATAAATTAATATGGTAAATTTGCAGGATAAAAAATCAATGTACAAAAATCAGTTGCATTTCTATACAGTAACAATGAAGCAGCTGAAAGAGAAATTAAGAATAGAATACAATTTACAACTGCAACAAAGAGAATATACTATCTTAGAATAAACATAACCAAAGCGGTGAAAGATCTGTGCATTGATAACTATAAAACATTGTTGAAAGAAATGAAAAAGACACAAAGAAATGGTAAGATATTCTGTGTTCCTGGATTGGAAGAATCAACCTAGTTAAAATGTCCATACTTCCTAAAGCAATCCACAGATTCAGTGCAATCCCTATCAAAGTTCCAATGACACTTTTCACAGAAACAGAACAAAGAATCCTAAAATTTGTATGGAACAACAAAAGACCCTGAATAGTCAAAGGAATCCTGAGGAAAAAATAAGAAAGCCACAGGTATCATATTCCATGATTTCAAAATATACTGCAAAGCTATGGTAACCAAAACAGCATGGTTCTGGCACAAAAACAGACACACAAATCTGTAGAACAGAATTGTGAGCTTATAGATAAACCTGCACATCTGGGGATACCTCATTTCAACAAACTAGCCAAGAATATACCATGGAGAAGGGAAAGTCTCTTCAAAAAATGGTGTTGGGAAAGCTGGACAGCCACATGCAGAATCACAGGAGACATTATCTTACACCATACACAAAAATAAACTCAAACTGGATTAAAGAGTTGAGTGTAAGACCTGAAACCATGGAACCTTTAGAAGAAAACGTAGACAGTACGCTCTTTGACATTGGTCTTAGCAGTATATTTTCAAGTGCCATATCTGTCTGGGCAATAGAAAAAAGAAGCAAATGGGACTACATCAAACTAAAGACTTCTGCACAGCAAAGGAAAACATCAAGAAAATTAAAAGACAACCTAAAAATTTGGAGAAGATATTTGCAAAAACATATATGTGATAAGGGGTTATCCAAAATATATGAAGAACTCATACATCTCAACAACAGCAAAACTAACAACAGAATTAAAAAATAGGCAAAAGATCTGAACAGAGATTTCTCCAAAGGAGGTACACAGATAGCCAGTAGGCACCTGAAAGTTTGTTCAACATCCGTAACTATCAGGAAACGCACATCAAACTATTATGAGATATCACCTCACTCTGCTCAGAATGGCTATTATTAACAAGACAGGAAACAACAAATGCTGGAGAGATTTTGGAGAGAAGGAAATGCTCTTACACTGCTGGAGGGAGTGCAAAGTGGTGCAGCCACTATGGAAAATACTAAGTAAATTCTTCAGAAAATTAAGAATAGGTCTTCCATATGATC
>NW_025793551.1:442269-450287 GCF_021613505.1 Equus quagga | reverse complement strand
ACTAAGTAAATTCTTCAGAAAATTAAGAATAGGTCTTCCATATGATCCAGCTGTTCTACTGCTTGGTACTTATTTGAAGAACATGAAAACATGAATGCGTAAAGATTCATGCACCCCTATGTTCATCACAGCATTATTCATAATAGCCAAAACTTGGAAGCAACCTAAGTGTCCATCAAAAGATGAATGGATAGAGAAGATGTGGTGTATATACACAATGGAATATTACTCAGCCATAAGAAATGATGAAATCTGGCCATTTGTGACAACATGGATGGACCTTGAGGGTATAATGCTAAGTGAAATAAGCTAAAGGGAGAAAGTCACATACAGTTTTGTCTCACTCATAAATAGAAGAAAAAACAACAACAAACAATCACATCAAGACAGAGATTGGATTTGTGATTAGCAGAGGGGAAGGCAGGAGGAGGAGAGTGAAAGGGGGGATTAGGCACGTGTGTGTGGTGATGGATTGTAATTTAGTCTTTGGGTAGTGAAAACTATGTAATTTACACAGGAAGTGAAATATAATGATACACAACTGAAATTTATATAATGTTCTAAACCAATGTTACCACAATAAAAAGAAAAACTATAATAAAAAGATGAAGTCACCTTGACAAAAGATATATAACCCCAGAAAGTGAATATTATTGTAGGGAGGGGACCAAGGTTTCTTGCCTTAACACCCCCACACCCTACTCCTGTTTTCTGTGCCCTACCCTGGAGGGAATCCAACTCCATTTGCAATAATATAGGCAAGGAAGAAAACTCTGAGCTTGGTTGTTTTGGAGAGAATGTTTTTGCTGCCAAAACCCATTGATGTATGCTTTAAGGGACAATTAAACCAGACTGGGTGGTAATGATATTGTACATCGTGTTAAAATGAAAATTTGGTTAAAAATAAGAATTTTTGACAAAAACTTACATATAATTGTGGCATCTCTCTTACATCAATGTCTTATTGGAATGGATGTAATGTCTGGGTGAGGCGTCTATCACTTCTGCAAACTTTAGGTAATGGAATAATATGTAAATCAGTCCTTTGTTAAGATTGGCCATGTAGAATGGGAGTTCACGGAGATGTCACTAAGTCTTTACATAACAGTTTGGTCTGGCCAGACCACGTTAAAAAGGCAGTTGTCTCATTAATCATGATCCGAAGAGGTTTAAGAATGTTTGTGACTCCAGTTGCTTTCACTAATTCAGACATAGTCCTAACTTTTCAAAGAATGCAAGAGCTAGAAGTGATTGGTACTCAGTGAATTATCTGGATGGTATGTTTTTCTCAAATAGCAGTCACAAAAGGAAACCAACAATGATTTGCATTCATATGGAATAGATTTCAATATAAGTTTTCCGTGTTTCCACGAGGTTATTTAAATGTACTTGCATACTGCTGTTTGGTAAGAAGACAGCTAGACTGGTTGCTGTTGATTAACATTTTCACTTACTACACTTGATGCTATAGTTATAATTTCTCTCAGTGAAAAATAAGCCAAAGATGATTTAACAAAAGTAGTGGGTCCATGACTGATAGGGTATGGTTGATTAACACTGCTAAAATTTGGAGTGCAGTGAAATTTTGGGAATCACCTGAGCTGTTGACATCTGACATACCCCACAAGCTACTAAAAGTAAACTATTTTCTGTTTGTTTCTAAAATAAAATAATATGTACAATATACTACTGGACTGTTCAGATTTCGGGGAAAACATATCTCTCACTTGGCAATATTACTGCCCTCATTGATAAAATCACTAATAAAGGGCCAAATTTTGATTGGGATCTGAGCAACACAGGCTCTCTTGGAATTTCTGAAGGGCAATGGCATAAGGCATTCCACTGGGACTTATGACCCTAATGCCAAATAGATTTCCATGGTATTGGTAACACAAACTTCAACATTTGGCCTCTCAGGAAAAACCCTTCTATTGACCGCTACTAACAGAAACCATTACCATTTTGGATGAAGGTTATCTGACATGGCCACTCAAAAAATAAGTGTCATTTAATAATCAATTCCCAGTAACTTTGGGTCACTGAATGTTACAGGTCCCATAACTGAGGACATAAAATTATATGAGAGTTGTAATACTCTTAATGTCATGAATTATGGCTGAGAAGCAATCTGGCAGGGATGCAAATAACAAAGAGTTCCATGATTAAATAAGGGGCCCTGGGGGCTCTCATCATATCCATGAACAAATAGGTTCCCTTCCCCTGGGACCAACATTAAAGCCTCTTAACGATCTGCTCTTTGACACTTTGGTGCCTCAGCTCAACTAGCTGCTGGTGTAATTTAGATGACTTACTTAAGGCAGTTCATGACAGAGAATTGCAATTTTATCTGGACACCTGTAGCTTAATGACAAATTGATGGTTTGTGCTTATTGGAGACAGTAAGGACACGTTGGTTCAATAGGCTATAAGTTGTGCTCCTGGCTGTCATTGAAGAACTTGAGGCCGACAAAACCAAATGGTATGGGTCTACCAATTATGAGCAATAGATAATGACCTGGCTATTCAGTTAAGAGAATGGGCTGGATGATTAAGGGACTCCAGGCAGGACCTTGCCTATGTCCACCAGAAGAACATCCCACCAGAAGAAAAAAATCCTTGCCAGGATTATAGAGGAACCAGAACAAATTGTTAGGTATTTTGTTTTGCTCTCTAGAAGTGGCCACCTAGATTTTGATTAGGATTGTGTTAATTTTGTAAATCTTAGGAATTTGTGTCTTTATATGGGATCCTTTCAGAAACATAATATGTTTAGATATTTTTTCTATTTAAATAAATATTGATACTTTCTACAAGAGTTGCATATATCATGATTGATTGTATGTAGCTATAGGTTTTTTGGTAGGATATCTCTTTTCTTATTATATTACTTGTTTCCAGGGAAGCTTTCTTTTATTTTTAGTGTTTCTTGAATTCAAATACTTCTTTGAATTAGTTCTAAAGTTTGCAGTCAATTGTCTTGAATTTCCTAGGTAGAAATCACAGGATCTACAAGTTAATTACAGGTATATTGCTTCCTTTCTATGTAGATTCTATTTTTTTGTGCCATTGTTGACATAACTATTCCATAATAATCTACAAATCAAAATTAGGGTGAGTTTATTATATGAGTCAGTTTTGAGGACTACAGCTGAGGAGCTTCCTTCCTCAAGGAAGGAAACACTCCAAAGAAATGGGGAGTACAGAGTGGTTAAATACCATCTTCAAACAAGGAACATACATCAAATATGACAGGAGTATCCTTTTTATTAGTCACGAGATTTACTAGCACAGCAGGTCAGTAGTCACCAGAAGAATAAAGCAGGTCTGTGGTCAGCAGGTCAGTGTTTGTGGGATGAGCACAGTAAATTTAGTTTAATCACGGTAAGGATTTAACTAACCCTTAGCCTGCCTATAAAAATATGCCGATATGGGGAGAGACAACATCTCTGTCTTTAAGGGCATCATTCTCAACTTGGCAACATTCTAAAAATTTAAAGCAGATGTACAAGGCATGCTTGACAGGCCACATCAGGCCTTTCTGTAAAAACAAGGTTGGGTTGAATTAGTTTTAAATCAAATGGCTTCCTCATATACTCTAATATGTCTAATTGCTTTTAATTTCTTCATCAACATTTTGGCTAAAAATTCTTAAACAACCATGAATAGCAGCAATGATAGCAGGTCTCAATTTTCTTTCTGATTTTAATAGAAAAAAGTCTATTGTATCACTATTAAGGCGCATATTATTTTTCAAATTAAGACAATTTCCTTTTATTTTTTGCTTACAATAAGTAACATCAGGGATAGATGTTGAATTTAATAAATTTCTTTTCTGGGATTTCTCAAAATTATTATTTTGAATTTCTTACTATTGATTCATGCCAGTCACTACTACAGTGAGTGATGGGGCCGAGCTGGATTAAGATTTATCCCCAACGACAGTCTAAAAGGAGCACTGTGCTACAGCAATTGAAGATGTTTTTACATTCACATTATGATTTAAAAATATGACTAACATATTAAGATAATGTCTATGCTTATTCTAACTTTTACATCTTCAGTGTTACTCTATACAGTTCAATAGAAAGATTTTTGTGTGTGCTACTTACAGTGCAATCAGCAATTCCTGAACAGCTACTTGGAAGTTACAAAGGAAGTTTGCTACTCCTACTGGCATCACAATTGCAAATACAAGGAGTATTTACAGTCCAAAGATATAAATCTTTCTTCATCTGTGATAACATTCAATGAGTGACTTGCACTCAACTGAAAACATACATATGTGTTCATTTCATGAAAAGAAAGTTATTTTTCACAAGAAAAATTACTTTTAAAAATAGACTTCTCTTTGTAGAGTTTTTAAAAGAATTTTTATTGCCCCAACTAATTTTTCTAGGAATAGAAATGAAGTAATCACTAGCAGTGATTTCCCCTTTCTTCCTTAGACTTAAGCAGAGAGAAGAAAAAGAAAAGAAAAGACTTTGGAAATAGAAAGAAATGAGAATGTAAATTTTCTTGACCATGGGAGTTGGGGAGTAACAATATTTCTGAAGGAGAAAGTTTGACTTCTTTGCCTGAAATATAAACATTTAAGTTTATCATGATTAAGAATGACATAGCATATAAACCATTTTATTTACATAAATATGTTTTCAGGAAATTTGCAGCATTGCCAATAATTAGTTGTGTGACTTTGAGGAGATTCCTTAAAGTAGCTTAGTGAGTGTCTTCTCCTCTATAAAATATGAGGACTGGACCAAGCATCTCTAAAATACTGCTCAGCTATGATCAAACCAATGTAGCGTTTTATGGTAAAGTCACATACCAAACCTAATGTATTAGTTCCCTTGGACTGCTATAACAAATTACCACAAACTTAGTGGCATAACAGAACAAAAATTAATTCTCTTACAATTCTGAAGGCCAGTAGTCTTCAAATCAAGGTGTCGTCAAAGTTGATTCCTTCTGAAAGTTCTGATGAAACATCATTTCATGACTTTTTCCTACCCTCTAGTTCCTGTCAGCAATCCTGGCATTCTTTGGTTTGTAGCTACATATCTCCAATATCTGTCTCCATCTTCACATGACTTTCCCCTCTGTGTGTATGTCACTGATCTCTCCTTTCTATCTCTTATAAAGACACAATTTATTAAATTTAATTCCCATACAAAATCCAGTATGATCATATCTTGAAACCCATAATTTGATTATATCTGCAAAGACTCTATATCCAAGTAAGTTGTCATTCGCAAGTTCAAAGATCAAATTCCCACATATTTTGGGAGGACACAAAGTAAGCTAGATCAATCCTCCCTCTGCCCCCTCCAATTCATCTGTTACATGCAAAATATATTCCCTTCATCCCAATATGCCCAGAAATCTGACCTCATTACAGCATCAACTCTAAGTCTAAAATCTCATCTAAATATCATCAACTCAAAAGTTCCAAAATCTCTTCATCTAAATTATCTAAGTCAGATATGGGTAAGACTCTTTTATGATATATCCTGGAGCAAAATTCCTTTCCATCTGTGGGGCTGTGAATCTAGAAAACAAGTTTTGTGTTTCCAATATACAATGGTGGGAAAGGCATAGGATAGACATTTCTGTTTGAAAAGGGAGAAATTAGAATACAAGTAGTCATTAGTCCCAATCAAGTTACATTAAGTTTCAAACCCTGATGCTAGTTCTTTGTGGCTTGATGATCTGCCCTCTGAGACCATGGCTCTGGTTTTTGTGCCATCCACAGCAGCAGCTCTGCCAGCTTTGGTGCTGTCCTTGTCAGCAGCATTAGCTCTGCCTTTGTATCCTTGACTCTTTCTTAGAGTAATCCTTACTTTTTCTTGAAGAGTAATGCGTGTTTGGAGCCAAACAGTTCTATCAACCTATTTCCTGCCTGTGGAATCCCAGTAGTCCAACAGACTTCTTTTGTTTCTTCATGTCTCTGTCCCCTTCAGACCAAACTGAACTTGTGCCTGCAATATAGCATTTTCAAAAGATTTGTTCTTCTTCTGTGTGTGTTACAGGAGTCCACAACATTAGAAAAAACAGTTCTCCACAGATCCTTCCTGAATAACTCATCTCTATTCCTGGCACCTGCTGAGTTGCTTGATTGGATCCATGATTTACACACCTAATCTCTTCAGCAAAAGTTTGCCCTGCCATATATAAAATGATCAAAGGGACACTCCACCAAGAAAACATAATACTTATAAATATCTATGCACCCAACATAGGAGCACCAAAGTACATAAAGCAACTATTTAGAAACCTGAAGGAATATAATAGCAACAACACAATAATAGAAGGAGACCTCAACACCCCACTTTCATCAATGCATAAATCATCTAGACAGAAAGTCAATAAGGAAACAGTGGAATTAAATGAAAAGTTGACTAGATGGACTTAATAGATATAGAGAGAACACTCCACCCCAAAATAGCAGAATATACATTCCTCTCAAGTGCACATGGAACATTCTCAAGGATATACCATATGTTGGGAAATAAGACAAATCTCAATAAATTTAAGAAGATTAAAATAATAACAAGTATTTTTTTCAAACCATAATGCTGTGAAATCAACTACAAGAAAAAAAGCTAAGAAAGAGGCAAAAATGTGGAGACTAAACAACATGCTACTGAACAATTAATGGATTATTGAAGAAATCAAAGAAGAAATCAAAAAAATCTGCAGACAAATGAGAAGGAAAATATACCATACCAACTCATATGGGATGCACAAAAGCTGTACTAAGAGGGAAATCCATCACAATACAGGCTCACCTTAACAAACAGGAAAAATCCCAAGTAAGCAATCTCAAACTACACCTAACTGAATTAGAAAAAGAAGAAGAAACAAAGCCCAAAGTCAGCAGAAGGAGAGAAATAATAAAAATCAGAGCAGAAATAAACACAATTGAAACAAAAAAGGCAGTAGAAAAGATCAATGAAACAAAGAGCTCGTTCTTTGAGAAAATAAAGAAAATTGACAAGCCTCTAGCCAGACTTACAAAGAAAAAAAGAGAGAAAGCTAAGATAAATTAAATTAGAAATGAAAGAGGAGAAGTAACATGCGATACCACAGAAATACAAATGTTTATAAGAGGATACTATGAAAAGCTATATGCCAACAAAATGGACAATCTAGAGGAAATGGATAAATTCTTAGATTCTTAGAACCTCCCAAAGCTGAATCAAGAAGAAACAGAGAATCTGAGTAGACCAATGATGAATAAAAAGATTGAAACGGTAATCAAAAACATCCCCCAAAATAAAAGCCCAGGATCAGATGGCTTCCCTGGGGAATTCTACTAGAGTTTCAGCGAGGATTTAATATCTATCCTTCTCAAACTATTCCAAAATATTAGGGAATATGGAATGCTTCCCAACACATTCTATGAGGCCAACATCATACTGATATCAAAGCCTGACAAGGACAACACAAAAGAGGAAAACTATAGGCCTATATCACTGATGAACATAGTTGCAAAAGTCCTCAACAAAATATTGGCAAACAAAATATAGCAATACTTTAAAAGGATCATACACCATGATCAGGTGGGATTTATACCAGGGACACAGGGATGATTCAACACCTGCAAATCAATCAACGTGATACACCACATTAACAAAACAAGGAATAAAAACCAAGTGATCATTTCAATGGACGCAGAGAAAGATTTTGACAGGATTCAACAGTGATTCATTATAAAACCTCTTAATAAAATGGGGATAGAAGGAAATTACCTCAACATAATATAGCCTATATATGACAAACCCATAGCCAACATCGTACTGAATGGGAAAAACTGAAAGCCATCCCTCTGAGAAAAGGAACAAGAAAAGGGTGCCCACTATCAACACTCTTATTCAAAATAGCACTGGAGGTTTTGGCCAGAGCAGTTAGGAAAGAAAAAGGAATAAAAGAAACCCAAATAGGAAATGAAGAAGTGAAGCTCTTCCTGTTTGCAGATGACATGGTTTTGTCCATAGAAAACCTTAAAGAATCCACTG